>NC_137885.1:2238901-2241401 GCF_963924005.1 Protomyctophum bolini
AAGATGAGAAAATCATAAACAAACTGACTGAGTGGGGGGTAACTGCTGTCTCACCCATAAAAAGAAAGCTCTGGAAGGGAACAGACATTGCAGATGGCACAAGATTTGTGAAAGTGAAGTTCAATGAATACGTGAAATCTTTGCCGTACTCCACAAAATTTGAGACACTGGAGGGGGACGAATATTTCCGCTGCATACATGACAGACAGGTCAAAGTATGTAGGCTATGCATACAGCCAGGACATATACTGATCGAGTGCCCGGAATTTAAATGCCACAAATGTAGGAGGCAAGGCCACTACGCGAGAGAGTGCCCCCAATCAGGTCGTTGCCAGCAATGCAAAGAAATAAGAGCTTTCTGCAAATGCAACGAGGAGGCAAATAGCGACCCCTCTGACCCGGGAGATGAAATGGAAGAGGGGGAGGAGGATGAAGAGAAAGAGGAGGAAGGTGATGGCGACAGCGATGAAGATGAGGACGACGCGGGAAAGGAGGATACGACAAATCACACCCAGGTGAATGCAGAGAGGGAGCAGGACAACATTGGGTGCAGCCTTGATGACGCAGTCATGGAGAGAGAAGTGTCTGACGGGGGGAAGAGTGGAAACGGCGTGGGAGCATGTGCCCAACGGGTGCATCCACCAGGCCGAGACCATTTGAAGACCCCGGAGGGCACGAAACATCGAGGAGGCAGCAAAGAGAGGAGAGATGGAGAGGCCGATGGAGAGGACAAAGAGAGAAGCACTGGGTCGGAGGAGAAAGAGCCCCCCAAGACATCGACATCGACATGGGACAACGAAATGGGAGACATTGACCCAGACGAAACACAAAGAGACATCGGAGACGAAGAGGTTGCCAGGGGAATCGACAACATGACCCCAAAAGAACTGAAAGAAGCGATCTCCGCGGTTGAAAGGAGAAAATCAAAAGGGAAGAAGAGGAAAGATAACAGGAGACAGAAGGTATGAAAGTCTGGGTGCACACATTAACGCTCCTAAGCCTAATGTTGAAGGTAACATCTTTTAATACAAATGGGTTGAGGAGCAGTTCAAAGTTTGAACAGGTGGTGGCGCTATGCAACTCTGATATCATATGTCTGCAAGAGACTAATTGGGATAAAGAAATAATGGAGAAATGTAAAAAACAATGGAAAGGGGAGATGTATGCCAATAATGGGACTAATGTGTCATGTGGTGTTGCTGTTTTGGTAAAAGAGGGGAGTGTGGACAACATCAGGCACATTCCCAATGCCACAAATGGGAGAATTATTATTTTGGAATTTGAATACATGAAAGTGACATTTAAGTTGATTAACATATACGCGCCAAATGTGGAAAATGATAGGAGGGCGTTCTTTAACCAATTGAAGCCATTATGTACAGGAAACTGCATAATTATAGGAGACTACAATGTCTGGTGTGATAGACTAGATGCTTCAAGCAGCGCCAGGTTTAGACATGACTCATCAAGGAAAGTTCTATTAGAAAATATGGCAGAAAACAAGCTCATAGATCTATGGAGAGAAGAACATCCCCAAGAAAGAGAGTTCTCCAGAAGACAAGTAGTATTAGGAGAAATGAGACAAAGCAGGATAGACCGGTGTCTAGTAAAAGAAAGCATTATGGAATACAGTAGAAATGCAAACTATAAATACACAACAGTGAGTGACCATGCAGTCTTCTCCTTTTCACTGGACATGGGTACAGGGGGGAGGGGGGGAGGACTATGGTGTCTGAATACCAGTCTGTTAAAAGAGGAAAGATACAAGGATGTGATTATGAAATATGTAAAAGGGAGGATGTCTGAACATTTAATGGAAGAGGATGTGGGGCGGTGGTGGGAGTCAGTAAAAGGAAACATAAAGGCGATCAGTATTAAATACTCGAAGCAGAGGAAGTTTATGAGGGAGAGAAAAGAAGAAGAACTTAGGGAAAAAATAGAAAAGGAGCTTGAAAAGATAGAAAGAGACCCACAACATAACCTGGAGTTTTTTTTGAAGCTTCAGAATGAAATGTATGAACATGAAAAAATGAAGTGTCAAGGGGCAATTATAAGAAGCAAAGCGCAATATGCAATAGAAGGAGAGAAATGCACCAGCTTCTTTTTGAGCATGGAAAAACAAAAGCAGCAAAGGAATTATATAGATGAACTAGAAAATGAAAAAGGTGAACGGGTTAATGACCTGGTTGGAGTACTAGAGACGGCAGAAACATTTTACAGGAATTTATTCAAAAAAGAAGAAATGGACAGTGAATGTGTCAAAAAAGTGATAGAGGGAGTCAAGGTTAAAATATCTGAAAGTGAGATGACAACATGTGAGGAAGACATTTCAATAACGGAAATTAATGATGCTATAAAAAGCAGTAAATCAAATAAGAGTCCAGGGTCTGATGGACTGCCTAGTGAATTATATAAAGCTTTTGAAGACACCCTAGCACCCATTTTACTAAAAGTGTATAAGTGCATAGAAAAAGAACAAGTAGTTCCTGAATCAATGTCT
>NC_137885.1:2246401-2248901 GCF_963924005.1 Protomyctophum bolini
CGTACTCCACAAAATTTGAGACACTGGAGGGGGACGAATATTTCCGCTGCATACATGACAGACAGGTCAAAGTATGTAGGCTATGCATACAGCCAGGACATATACTGATCGAGTGCCCGGAATTTAAATGCCACAAATGTAGGAGGCAAGGCCACTACGCGAGAGAGTGCCCCCAATCAGGTCGTTGCCAGCAATGCAAAGAAATAAGAGCTTTCTGCAAATGCAACGAGGAGGCAAATAGCGACCCCTCTGACCCGGGAGATGAAATGGAAGAGGGGGAGGAGGATGAAGAGAAAGAGGAGGAAGGTGATGGCGACAGCGATGAAGATGAGGACGACGCGGGAAAGGAGGATACGACAAATCACACCCAGGTGAATGCAGAGAGGGAGCAGGACAACATTGGGTGCAGCCTTGATGACGCAGTCATGGAGAGAGAAGTGTCTGACGGGGGGAAGAGTGGAAACGGCGTGGGAGCATGTGCCCAACGGGTGCATCCACCAGGCCGAGACCATTTGAAGACCCCGGAGGGCACGAAACATCGAGGAGGCAGCAAAGAGAGGAGAGATGGAGAGGCCGATGGAGAGGACAAAGAGAGAAGCACTGGGTCGGAGGAGAAAGAGCCCCCCAAGACATCGACATCGACATGGGACAACGAAATGGGAGACATTGACCCAGACGAAACACAAAGAGACATCGGAGACGAAGAGGTTGCCAGGGGAATCGACAACATGACCCCAAAAGAACTGAAAGAAGCGATCTCCGCGGTTGAAAGGAGAAAATCAAAAGGGAAGAAGAGGAAAGATAACAGGAGACAGAAGGTATGAAAGTCTGGGTGCACACATTAACGCTCCTAAGCCTAATGTTGAAGGTAACATCTTTTAATACAAATGGGTTGAGGAGCAGTTCAAAGTTTGAACAGGTGGTGGCGCTATGCAACTCTGATATCATATGTCTGCAAGAGACTAATTGGGATAAAGAAATAATGGAGAAATGTAAAAAACAATGGAAAGGGGAGATGTATGCCAATAATGGGACTAATGTGTCATGTGGTGTTGCTGTTTTGGTAAAAGAGGGGAGTGTGGACAACATCAGGCACATTCCCAATGCCACAAATGGGAGAATTATTATTTTGGAATTTGAATACATGAAAGTGACATTTAAGTTGATTAACATATACGCGCCAAATGTGGAAAATGATAGGAGGGCGTTCTTTAACCAATTGAAGCCATTATGTACAGGAAACTGCATAATTATAGGAGACTACAATGTCTGGTGTGATAGACTAGATGCTTCAAGCAGCGCCAGGTTTAGACATGACTCATCAAGGAAAGTTCTATTAGAAAATATGGCAGAAAACAAGCTCATAGATCTATGGAGAGAAGAACATCCCCAAGAAAGAGAGTTCTCCAGAAGACAAGTAGTATTAGGAGAAATGAGACAAAGCAGGATAGACCGGTGTCTAGTAAAAGAAAGCATTATGGAATACAGTAGAAATGCAAACTATAAATACACAACAGTGAGTGACCATGCAGTCTTCTCCTTTTCACTGGACATGGGTACAGGGGGGAGGGGGGGAGGACTATGGTGTCTGAATACCAGTCTGTTAAAAGAGGAAAGATACAAGGATGTGATTATGAAATATGTAAAAGGGAGGATGTCTGAACATTTAATGGAAGAGGATGTGGGGCGGTGGTGGGAGTCAGTAAAAGGAAACATAAAGGCGATCAGTATTAAATACTCGAAGCAGAGGAAGTTTATGAGGGAGAGAAAAGAAGAAGAACTTAGGGAAAAAATAGAAAAGGAGCTTGAAAAGATAGAAAGAGACCCACAACATAACCTGGAGTTTTTTTTGAAGCTTCAGAATGAAATGTATGAACATGAAAAAATGAAGTGTCAAGGGGCAATTATAAGAAGCAAAGCGCAATATGCAATAGAAGGAGAGAAATGCACCAGCTTCTTTTTGAGCATGGAAAAACAAAAGCAGCAAAGGAATTATATAGATGAACTAGAAAATGAAAAAGGTGAACGGGTTAATGACCTGGTTGGAGTACTAGAGACGGCAGAAACATTTTACAGGAATTTATTCAAAAAAGAAGAAATGGACAGTGAATGTGTCAAAAAAGTGATAGAGGGAGTCAAGGTTAAAATATCTGAAAGTGAGATGACAACATGTGAGGAAGACATTTCAATAACGGAAATTAATGATGCTATAAAAAGCAGTAAATCAAATAAGAGTCCAGGGTCTGATGGACTGCCTAGTGAATTATATAAAGCTTTTGAAGACACCCTAGCACCCATTTTACTAAAAGTGTATAAGTGCATAGAAAAAGAACAAGTAGTTCCTGAATCAATGTCTATGGGTGTGGTGACTATATTATACAAAAAACGTGGAAGTAAATTGAGGTTGGAAAATTATAGACCTTTAAGCCTGTTGAATACAGACTACAAAATCATTGCAAAAGTGTTGGCAAACAGGATAAAGAAGGTACTGGGAGGTATT
>NC_137885.1:2256401-2261401 GCF_963924005.1 Protomyctophum bolini
GACGATGAAATCCTGACAAAGCTGAGGATATGGGGGGTGATTGCTGTCTCCCCCATTAAGAGGAGAGTGTGGCCAGGAACTGATATTGCAGAGGGCACCCGCTTTGTCAAAGTGAGGTTCCCTAAAGAGGTTGTATCCCTGCCTTATTCCACAAAATTTGACACCCTGCAGGGGGCGGAATATTTCAGAGTGATCCATGACAGGCAGGTGAAAGTCTGTAGACTGTGTATTCGGCCTGGGCACATCATGATTGATTGTCCGGAATTTGTATGCTTCAAATGCCGTCAGCAAGGACATTACGCGAGACAATGTGGCACCACCAGAGAGGAGAGTGACGAGTTCTTTTCGGAGCCTGAGGATAAAGGGCTGGAGGAGGAGGAGGAGGAGGAAGGCGAGGACATAACAGCGGCACCGCCAACTGAGACGGAGGTGGTCGACGAGACGCCTTTGGCAGAGAGAGAGGAGGGGCAACCAGCTGAGAGACAAGAGGAGGAGACGTCAGCAGTGGAGAGGGAGGAGGTGGAGAGTGGAGGTGGCCACCAGCATGCGCCTCCGAGAGAAGGAGAGGAGCCGCGTGCCAGCCAGCGATGCATTGTGGCTCACCGCGTGTCTGGGGTTGCTGCTGACATCGGGAGCAGCATGGATGGTGTCGTGGAGGAGATGGATTTGTCTGTGGAGGGAAAGATTGAGAGGGTGGGTGGTGTGGGTCCCTCTGCAGGTCCTGCCCCGCCCCCCAGTGACCATGTGAGTACCTCCATGGATGAGTCCACTGGTGTGGAGAACTCCAGAAGTGGCCTTGGCCTTGTCTTCGGGAGCCCTAAAACGGATGGGGGCAGAGCACGGGGTGCAGTTAGGACAAGGGGGGGGATATCCCCTAGTCCTGCATCTGGAGCGGGCGAGGAGATGAGGAAAAGAGAACTGGCCCAAGAGAAGCAGCAGGTGCCACCCAAAGCCCCTGAGGCAGACCCAGTGCTCTCAGATGATGGAATGGACCAGAGTCCAGAGGCCATGAATAGGCTAAAGAGAAAGGCCATGGAAGAAAGGAGAAGAGCCAATGAGAAAAGTGCCAGAAAATAGGTAACGGGTCATGTTTATGGTTTTTTCTTACATACTGCTTATGATTTCCATAACATCCTTTAATGCAAATGGTCTGAGGAACTTACTGAAGTTAGAACAAGTTCTCCTTTCATGTAACTCTGACATAATCTGCCTGCAAGAAACATGCTGGACGGATGCTATAATGGACAATGTAAAAACAAAGTGGAGAGATCTTATATATGTCAACAATTATAGTGAGAAGTCCTGTGGTGTTGCTATCCTGATCAAAAAAGGGATGGTGGATAATGTAACGCAAATCATGTCTGACAACAAGGGGAGGGTTCTGGTGGTCGAATTTGAATACCAGAACACAATATTCAAATTAATAAATGTATATGCTCCTAATGTAGAGCTGGAATGAAAAGACCTGTTTGGAAAGTTAAAGCCCCTAAGTGTAGGGAATTGCATTTTGGTTGGAGACTTTAATTTGAAATGTTGTAGAATGGATGCTGTGAGAAATGCTAAATATAAATATGATTCATCTAGGAATGTTTTTCTAAAGATGATGGAGGAAAATGACCTATTAGACAAATGGAGAGAGGATAATCCCAACACAAGAGGGTTCTCCAGAAGGCAAGTGGTGATGGGAGAACTTAAACAGAGCAGAATTGACTTATGTGTTGTTAAGAGGGATATAGCCAAGTATATAAAACAAATACAGTACAAGTTTACTAGCCTAAGTGACCATGCCATGCTATCCTTTAAGATTACCCTGAAAGAGGAACAAGAGAGAGGTGGAGGTATATGGTGTCTAAATTCAAGTTTACTGAGTGAGGAAATCTATAGGGAAATGATTAAAAAATGTATTCAATTTGAGATGGATAATCCAATGATGCATAGCAATGCTAGTGCATGGTGGGAGGCTCTGAAAAAGAAGATTAAGACTGTAAGCATCAGATATGCAAAACAAAGTCATCTCAGGAAAAAACTAGAGGAAAATGAACTGAGAGAAAAACTGTCAAAGGAAATTGAAAATGCTGGCAATAATGTGAATTACAATGTTGAAAACTACTTGAAAGCCAAAGCTGAGTTAGATAAATTTGAGAATAACAAGTGTATGGGGGCAATTGTGAGGAGCAGGGCACAGTATGCTGTAGAGGGTGAAAAATGTACCTCCTTCTTCCTAGGGCTTGAAAAAACGAAGCAAAAGAGGAACTATATTCACGAATTAGAAAATAAAAATGGTGAAAAGGTCAATGACTTTGTAAGTGTTCTAGTAACGGTGGAATCCTTTTACAGGGATTTATTCCGGAAAAGTGAAGATGACAACTATTGTGTCGAGAATGTACTGAACAAGGTGACTGTCAAAATGAGTGAATGTGAGAAACAGCTATGTGAAGAGGATATTTTGATTGATGAGGTTAAAGAGGCTATACATTGTATTCAGCCTAACAAGAGTCCAGGCTCAGACGGGCTAACAGGAGAATTTTATAAAACTTTTTGAGATGTGCTGGCACCTATACTTTTAAGGGTCTACAGGCAGATGGAGGGAGAACAGCAGGTTTCAAAATCCATGTCGACTGGTGTAATCGTAATTTTGTATAAAAATAAGGGAAGTAAACTGAAATTAGAGAACTACAGACCAATCAGTCTCTTGAATAATGACTACAAAATTATTGCAAAGATTTTGGCAAATAGAATTAAAAAGGTTTTGGGTAGCATTATATCTTCTACGCAGGCATACAGTGTGCCAGGTAGAGATATTGCAGACATAATATGCACCATGCGAGATGTGATTCACCACATGAATAATGATGGAGAAGGTGGTATTGTCTTAAATATAGACTTGAATAAAGCTTTTGATAGAGTTCAGCATAATTTCCTATTCAAAACGATGGAGAGATATGGTTTTGGGCCTAGGCTCATTAAATGGATTCAGCTCCTGTATAGTAATGCCAAGAGCTGTGTAAAATGTAATGGAGTGCTGACTGACACTTTTCCTTTGGAAAGGTCAGTGAGACAAGGCTGCCCCCTTTCGGCCATTCTGTATAGTGTTTCCACAGAACCCTTAGCAACCCTGATAAAAAGTGATACAGGCATTAAATGTGTGGGAATTCCAGGGAATGGTCAAAGTGTAATCCAACAGTATGCGGATGACACATCATTTACAGTCAGAAATATGGACAGTATCAAAATAATTATGGGTCACCTAGATGTTTATGGGAAGGCCTCAGGGGCAAAGATCAATATAGAGAAATCAGAAATAATGTATGTTGGGCAAGTAGAAACACGGGGTTGTGATATTCCCTTCAGAGTAGCAAAGGACTATATTAAAATACTAGGTGTAAATCTGGGTGTAAAAGAGAAGGAAGCAAGGGACCTCACATGGACTGGGGTGTTAAATAAAATAAAACAGGTGATGAATTTCTGGAAACAAAGGTTCCTGAAACTGAAGGGGAAGGTGGTGATTATAAATGCTCTAATTTTGTCAAAATGTAATTATATTTTGGGTGCCATTGATCTCCCTGATTGGGTGTTAAATGAGATAAACTGTATTATAACTGATTTTCTATGGAGTGGTAGAGGAGTTAGAATATCCAGCAAGACCTTGATAGGTAATTGTGAGGAAGGTGGGTTAAAATTGGTCGATCTGAATATGAAAAGGAAAGCTATTCGAGTAAAAACGGTGAAAAAGTACTTGTATGGGGAAGTGGACTATGGGTGGAAACACTTCTTCAGAGAATATGTAAATCAGAGTAGCGGATGTGGGGAGAATGGTTTGCTTATGTCTTTGGAAAAAAAAATGTATGAACGTGTGCCCGACTTCTACAAGGAAGTATTCAGTGCCTGGGGTGAATTTTTGCCTCATGTGAATTATGAATGTAAAACCATAGATGTTATTATGCAGCAACCATTGTTTCTAAACCACAAAATCAAGTGGGATGGTAGAACTTTGTATGAGAAGACCTTTATGGATGCAGGGGTAAGACAGGTGAAAGATGTGGTTTATGAATATGTACCAGGTTTCCTACCTGATCAAGGAATAGTTGACTGCCTGTTGGAATGGAACGATGAAATCAGGCCAAGAACTGTGATTAACATATATGACAGAATCAAAGGCAGCCTACCAGAATGCTGGAGTGAAATGATACGAAGTAAGAGTATTGGCGAAACGCTGGTTACATTCCCTGTTCTGCTTTTTGGAGAAGGTGAACACAAGAGAGGTGTAGCAACGGTTGAAGCTAAAACGATTTATAGAAAGTTTCTAGAAAAAGAAATCAAAGCCCCTGCTTCTGAAAATGTATGGCCTAAGCTGATTACAGGTATAGATGTGAAAGTAATATGGCAAAACCTGAACGTGAAGTATAACAGTATTGAATGTGAAGATCTGGACTTTAAACTGAGGCATAACAGGATCTACAACAATGTGGTTTTGCATCAGATTAACAGGAATATAAAAAGAGAATGTGATGTATGCGGTTTAGAACCAGAAAGTTTAATGCATATGTTTGTGGGATGTAAAGAGCTGAAAGTGTTTCAAATGAGACTTAAAGGGTTCTTACAAAAAAACTGGAAAAGTGAATTAGTAGATTCACAGGATTGGAAAATGTCATTACTTTTCGGAACATGTAAAAAAAGCAAAGTGGACAATGTGAATCTGTTAAATTATGCTATGAGTCATGCCAGGTTAGCAGTTTGGCTTAGGAGGAACATGGCTCATTTTGAGGGGAAGAAAGTGAAGGTCTGGGCATATTTTGAATCAATTATGAGGAAAAGTATTCTTTTGGTGCACAAACATATGGACAGAGTTTCCTTTGATAAATATTTTGTGAAAGGGAGTGGGTTTATCTCAAGAAATGGGAGTGATAAACTGGATTTCAACTTCTAAAAAAAAGAAAAAAAAAGGGAATGCATTGATATATTGTCTAAATGTTTATTTTTTGTTTGAGAAAAGGTGATGT
>NC_137885.1:2288901-2323401 GCF_963924005.1 Protomyctophum bolini
TTTGTAAATAAAATTAACTTACTTACTTACACAAGGCAGGTCGCTGGTTTCCGTGGCAAAACATGGCAACGACCCAGTGCGTCTCACAATGTTGTGATTTCTCTGCATGCATGCAATTAAAATGAATGACCACTAGGTGTCGTCAATGCATAGCGTCTGATCAATAGTTGAAATGTCAATTTTGATTGATTGATTGATTGAAATATTTATTAACAGTTTGCAGAATTACAGTAGGCCTACATTTCAAGCACAAACTCAATACAAAGACTGTTAACTGTGAGTGGACGACCCAATTAAGCCTTATTTGTTTACAAAAGGGCATTGTTCAATTCATCAAAACATTTAGAGACAAACAAATAGACACTTCTATGTAGTTAAAGCAACAGAGTTAAGCAACAGAAACAAACAATGGTAGTATTAAATCAAATGTAAAATTCTACAGTGTAAAGACACCAATTTAATTATAAATGTCAATAAAGTTGAATATCTAAGAATATCAATTTAAAATGTATTATCCAATACAAATTTCCTTACCATTTTTAATGTTTTAGTTTTGTATTGCTATTTTTATTTGCTAATTGTAGATTGACCTACTTTTTGTTTCTGGCATTCCGCTGCTTGTTATTTTTTATTTTATTTTCATGTGAAGTACTTTGAGTTGCATTTTATGTATGAAATGTGCTATATAAATAAAGTTTAATATGTGAAGTACTTTGAGTTGTCAAGGATGCAGACAGAGTTGAACCCAGGAGCAAAGTCACAACAAACTAGAGTAGGCCTATAATAATAAAGTATTTAATAAAGAATTACGAGATATCTTACACAGGGGAATGCAGGTAGGAATCAGGCATGAATCAGAATGACATCAAAGTCAACACATGAACAGGCAGGACATCTGTGACACAGGTTATGAACTGACAATGAGTGTTTGTACTACTGAGTCCAGTTTTATAGTGAGCAGGTTGATTGGAGAAGTGTTCACTGCTGCGCGCTTGGTCGAGTTCCATCTTCGTCCTTTTTTTGTTCCAAGTGTTTCAACAATGTTTCAACTTCCGGGCCACCGATTGGCCGGTGCCCGGATCGTGCAGGCTACCATTGGCTGGTTCCAACTGGGGTCCCAACCCAGGAGCCAATGGGGGCATGGTCCCGCCCCTACCTCTCAGTAATTCCAAAACAGCACGGCGGCGGCCATCTTGTTACAGTGTGCGGTGGATGGAGGTATTCATAATTTTAATAAATCGTACAAGGTGTTTGGAAAATATTTAAAGGCAGCAGGGCTTTCTCCAGGGGCCAATAAGGGAACGATTTTAATTTGGAACATTTCTGTCCATTTTTGGCTTAGTTATGGACATGTAGTATCTGTTAGCATGTTAGCTAGCTGCTGGATGATGATGATGATGATGGGTTCTTAATATTATGTGTGAATATTTCATATTTTTTTATTAAATCGTACAAGGCGTTTGGAAAATATTTAAAGGCAGCAGGGCTTTCTCCAGGGGCCAATAAGGGAACGATTTTAATTTGGAACATTTCTGTCCATTTTTGGCTTAGTTATGGACATGTAGTATCTGTTAGCATGTTAGCTAGCTGCTGGATGATGATGATGATGATGGGTTCTTAATATTATGTGTGAATATTTCATATTTTTTTATTAAATCGTACAAGGCGTTTGGAAAATATTTAAAGGCAGCAGGGCTTTCTCCAGGGGCCAATAAGGGAACGATTTTAATTTGGAACATTTCTGTCCATTTTTGGCTTAGTTATGGACATGTAGTATCTGTTAGCATGTTAGCTAGCTGCTGGATGATGATGATGATGATGGGTTCTTAATATTATGTGTGAATATTTCATATTTTTTTATTAAATCGTACAAGGCGTTTGGAAAATATTTAAAGGCAGCAGGGCTTTCTCCAGGGGCCAATAAGGGAACGATTTTAATTTGGAACTTTTCTGTCCATTTTTGGCTTAGTTATGGACATGTAGTATCTGTTAGCATGTTAGCTAGCTGCTGGATGATGATGATGATGATGATGATGGGTTCTTCTTATTATGTGTGAATATTTCATATTTTTTTATTAAATCGTACAAGGCGTTTGGAAATTAGTGAAAGGCACCGTGGCTTACTGGCTTCAACCAGGAATCGACTTTAATTTGGAACATTTTTGGTTCATTTTGGCATAGACATGGACATTGCAGCATATGTTAGCATTATGCAATGGGTTCTTCTCATTATTGCGAACGCAGTGATTGCGAACGCAGTGATTGCGAACCCAGTGAGCACTTACTATGAGACCTAGCAGATCATGTCTGTCTGTCTGTCTGTGTGTGTGTCTGTCCCGCTATCCAAATATGGAGTGTGTTGCATCAGCAATCACTCAGCTCCATATATGGCCACAAAAGGGGCCAGGTCCACTCAGCTCCATATATGGGCACAAAATGTGAAAATTATGTAATATGAGCCAGATTGTAGATTGGCTATTTTAGTATTTTTCTTGTTTTATTTATTTAACTGTCTAGGCCTATTCACATGCAATGAACTCAAGTGTCACAAAGCAAAGCAACACGAAAAGCGATGGTAATAGTACTATTAGCCAGCTTCTGCTGACCTATATGGGGTGCGAGGCCCTGCATTGCTCAATAACCTGCTTTGATGACACTTTTGTCCTTTAGTATGTTTAAATCAAATGTCAAATTATAGTTCAAAGACACCAAGAAGATAGTCTGTGATTACAATATCAATTTAAAATGCATTACCCATTTCTTGTTTCCTGTTTTCCACTTTATTGTGATTTTAAATGATCCTTCACCTGACTGTGGACCAGCCCAGTGTCTCTGACATTAGCTCCGAGCCTCTCTCTTCACCGTCCAATGGCTGCCATCAGTCTCCGTCCACTCATCATCCGCCAGCCTACCTGCTGCCTCCTCCTCCTCCTCCTCCTCCTCCTCCTCCTCCTCTTCCTCCCCCTATCCAGCTCATCGCCCCTGGACTTCAGCCCATCGCCCCCCAGCTCCATGTGGCGAATCCGACGATGAGAGCGCCCCTCAGTTCACATTGTTGGGATTCTTCAGTGGTGCAATTATATATACGCACGCATGTTTCATGATAAATGCTTTTATGTGATGTATTCCCATGCTTTTGTTCTTGCTTAATGTAAGTCGCTCTGGATTAAGAGCGTCTGCTAAATGCCTAAATTGTAAAATTGTAAATTGTCCCCTTGCGCGCTAAGCAGAATAGGGCCTGGTCAGTACTTGGATGGGAGACTGCCTGGGAATACCAGGTGCTGTAAGCATTTTCATGTCGGCAGACTGAATGACAAAACACTAGATCATGTGCAGCGCTAACTTGTTGCCCCCCCCCCCCAAAGCGTATAGGCCACGCCCACAGCTTTGAACCATACCCCTGAGGTGATAGGCCACACCCAGAGCTTTAAACCACACCCTCCCAAGCCGACAGACCACGCCCACATCTTAAACAAGCCCCTCCAGCCGATAGGCCAAGACCACAGCCTTAAACCACACACCCCAAGGCGACAAGCAACGGCCGTAGCTTTAAACCGCAGCCGAGGGGGAGGGGGACGGAAGGAGTACATGAATTCCGGAGTGCAAGTGAAAAATCTTCAAAGCATTGAAGGGCTGGAAAGAGATTTTCTACAAATGTAGGTGGAGCTAATAGTTCAAATGAGCTGTTGTTGATGGCTCAGTTGATAGCAATTAGTCCTAATGATCTCTTTGTTCAGTTTCAGAGATACAGTCTGATTAGTGTGCCAACTAAAACACAGACAGAAGACAAAACACAAAAATAAAGAAAGGAAATGTATAGAAAAGTTCACAGTATGTGCTCACTTACTGTGTACCAGAGTGCAGGTTAACAAGCAAATGCAGAGTCAGACCGGTAGTCGTACATTTGGCTAACAATTTGCACTGCATAAATATTGAGGCTCCGAATCGCGATGTTTTATGTTTTTACTTCCGCGAGCGGCCGGGCCATTCCGCCCATGCGAATGCATGGAGAAAAAAAAGAGACGAAAAGCCAGCTGTATCGGAGCCGTGCCACACACACACAGTCAGTCACACACACACACACACACACACACACAGAGAGAAAGAGAGAGAGAAGAGAGGAGTTGACAGAAGTGAGAGAACGAGACCGCTGTTGCGTTTCACATGGCCAGTGCTGTTGTAGACAGCGGCGACGACGATGATACACGGAAATAAGTGTGGAAAAGAAGACGAGTGCCGTATCCCAAAGGCAACACGTCAAATATGGGCCAGCATCTTAGCAGACATCACAACCCTAACCGCAAGCACGGGAGCAGCGCATGTCGGACCATCGCTTTTTCGCATCGCAGCGACGGTCCCCCCGCTGCGGAGCGGACCGTTGCCCCGTCGGCCGTCGGCTAGAATGCTGTCGGAAAATAGTGTGCCTCCCAAAGACAACAACACAGCCAACTATATTCTAGATTCTTATAGAGAAAAGCTCTCAGCTAATTCGCCCCGTGCAAAACAATTAACGCACGGAGTTGCGGTCTGCATAGCTGCAGACATGCGAGCACTTTCAATGGTGGAAAACGCTGGCTTTCAATATTTAATGAGAGTTGCAGAACAGCAGAACCACGTTACAAAATGCCATGCAGGTCGCATATGACCACGCGTGTGTTGCCTGGCATGTATGATAAAGTGAGGGCACAAATCACTGAAGGGCTGAGCCATGCAGATCAAATTGCACTAACAACAGATGGGTCTATATACTATTTGTCTTTTTTTTTCTTTCTTTTACTTACTTAGAGCTTAACAAGAATGTTACAAGTCATCTCATCTTAAAGAAACATTAAAAAAATGTTAGGGCATGAAACCCAAAGTTGTTAAACCTTTTATTATTCTCATTCTGATTTGTTATTTATAGAAAATAAATGTGACTTATTGGGAAACAAGTGTTTTTCTTTACAAACCAAGATATTGGCCTAAATTATAATGAATATAGCCCTCAATGCTGAAAAAGGAGGTTTTTAAAAAATTGATTGAAAAAATTGAATCAAACATCGAAGCAAATCGTGAGCTTCAAATCGAAAATTGAATTGAATCGTGGACTAGGCGAATCGTGATAGCGAATCGAACATCGAATAGAATCGTGAGCTGCAAATCGAAAATTGAATTGAATCGTGGACTAGGCGAATCGTGACAGCCCTAATAAATATCTAATCCATAGAGATTGTAGGTTCCATTTCCATCTTGCATAATAGCTCAGAGCAGAGTGGCGCAGCGGAAGCGTGCTGGGCCCATAACGCAGAGGTTGATCGATCGAAACCATCCTCTGCTATCTCTATTGTCAAATCATGTATTCTAGTTCTCAGAACTTACTAACCACAACATCAATCTGCTATCGTTCCGATTTCATGATGTTTCCTATTCATGGCAAATACATGTAGTTTATGTCTTTATGGAGTTGTGGCCTCAAATGCCACCTCTGCCAACACTGCTTTATAAATATGCCTTATACACATGTATTAGACCATGAACAAGCTATTTAAATCATGATTTACATGATTTTGTGAAGTGAGTGAGTATTAGACCATGAACAAGCTATTTAAATCATGATTTACGACTCACTTCACAAACAATAGAAAAGTAGGATGAGTTGGAAACATGGCTTGTATTGAAAGTCATCAACAAACTATTAACTATTAAGTACTTCTTCACCGATTGTGGTAGCGTTGCCGAGCGGTCTAAGGCGCTGCGTTCAGTTCGCAGTCTCACCTGGACGCGTGGGTTCCAATCCCACGGCTGCCAGTTGAGGTTTTAGGTGCCAAATTCCAGTACCGAAACTTCAACACTAGCTCACTCCACTGGCGAGTTACCACAAGAGGCATATTCTGTGCCTGTGGACATAATACATCCTCTGCCAAGTCTGTAGACGACCTATCATTCCATCTGAAGAGTTTAACTCTGGGAACACCAATCACTTTTCCTGACATCCTCCTCACTTGTGGCCTTGTCTGCTTTGCCTGCTTTGAGTTCAGAGCAAAGAGTAGGCATCAGCTAAACACAGTATAACCAGGTAGTGTGGCCGAGTGGTCTAAGGTGCTGGATTTAAGCTCCAGTCTCTCTGGAGGCGTGGGTTCAAGTCCCACCACTGCCACAAATGTGCAAACTTTGGTTTTACATGTCTGGGACTTCTGCAGATGCCCAATAGCTAATTCAGAAAGGAACTAATCTGAGTTCCCAGACTTTTTGGCCACTAGGGGGGCGATAAAGAAAGTCACTAATCTCTGGAGATGAATTCACCGTAATATCAGTTTGCTCGTAATGGATGTCTACACTCAGGTTTCACTTGACTATACATTCTGTACATTTGGCTAACAATTTGCACTGCATAAATATCTAATCCATAGAGATTGTAGGTTCCATTTCCATCTTGCATAATAGCTCAGAGCAGAGTGGCGCAGCGGAAGCGTGCTGGGCCCATAACCCAGAGGTCGATGGTTAGAAACCATCCTCTGCTATCTCTATTGTCAAATCATGTATTCTAGTTCTCAGAACTTACTAACCACAACATCAATCTGCTATCGTTCCGATTTCATGATGTTTCCTATTCATGGCAAATACATGTAGTTTATGTCTTTATGGAGTTGTCGCCTCAAATGCCACCTCTGCCAACACTGCTTTATAAATATGCCTTATACACAAGTATTAGACCATGAACAAGCTATTTAAATCATGATTTACGACTCACTTCACAAACAATAGAAAAGTAGGATGAGTTGGAAACATGGCTTGTATTGAAAGTCATCAACAAACTATTAACTATTAAGTACTTCTTCACCTATTGTGGTTGTGTGGCCGAGCGGTCTAAGGCGCTGCGTTCAGGTCGCAGTCTCCCCTGGAGGCGTGGGTTCGAATCCCACCGCTGCCAGTTGAGGTTTTAGGTGCCAAATTCCAGTACCGAAACTTCAACACTATCTCACTCCACTGGCGAGTTACCACAAGAGGCATATTCTGTGCCTGTGGACATAATACATCCTCTGCCAAGTCTGTAGACGACCTATCATTCCTTCTGAAGAGTTTAACTCTGGGAACACCAATCATTTTTCCTGACATCCTCCTCACTTGTGGCCTTGTCTGCTTTGCCTGCTTTGAGTTAAGAGCAAAGAGTAGGCATCAGCTAAACACAATATAACCAGCTAGTGTGGCCGAGTGGTCTAAGGCGCTCGATTAAGGCTCCATTCTCTCTGGAGGCGTGGGTTCAAATCCCACCACTGCCACAAATGTCTGGGACTTCTGCAGATGCCCAAGAGCTAAGTGAGAAAGGAACTAATCTGAGTTCCCAGACTTTTTGGCCACTAGGGGGGGGGGGGGAGAAAGAAAGTCACTAATCTCTGGAGATGAATTCACAGTAATATCAGTTTTCTCGTAATGGATGTCTACCCTCAGGGTTCACTTGACTATACATTCTGTATATTTGGCTAACAATTTTCACTGCATAAATACCTAATCTATACAGATTATAGGTTCCATTTCCATCTTGTATAATAGCTCAGAGCAGAGTGGCGCAGCGGAAGCGTGCTGGGCCCATAACCCAGAGGTCGATGGATAGAATTAGAAACCATACTCTGCTATCTCTATTGGCAAATCATGTATTCTAGTTCTCAGCACTTACTAACCACAACATCAATCTGCTATCGTTCCGATTTCATGATGTTTCCTATTGATGACAAATACATTTAGTTTATGTCTTTATGGAGATGTCGCCTCAAATGCCACCAATGCCAAAACTGCTTTATAAATATGCCTTATACACATGTATTAGACCATGAACAAGCTATTTAAATCATGATTTACATGATTTTGTGAAGTGAGTGAGTATTAGACCATGAACAAGCTATTTAAATCATGATTTACGACTCACTTCACAAACAATAGAAAAGTAGGATGAGTTGGAAACATGGCTTGTATTGAAAGTCATCAACAAACTATTAACTATTAAGTACTTCTTCACCGATTGTGGTAGCGTGGCCGAGCGGTCTAAGGTGCTGCGTTCAGGTCGCAGTCTCCCCTGGAGGCGTGGGTTCGAATGCCACCGCTGCCAATTGAGGTTTTAGGTGCCAAATTCCAGTACCGAAACTTCAACACTAGCTCACTCCACTGGCGAGTTACCACAAGAGGCATATTCTGTGCCTGTGGACATAATACATCCTCTGCCAAGGCTGTAGACAACCTACCATTCCTTTTGAAGAGTTTAACTCTGGGAACACCAATCACTTTTCCTGACATCCTCCTCACTTGTGGCCTTGTCTGCTTTGCCTGCTTTGAGTTAAGAGCAAAGAGTAGGCATCAGCTAAACACAATATAACCAGGTAGTGTGGCCGAGTGGTCTAAGGCGCTGGATTAAGGCTCCAGTCTTAATCAAATCATATCAAATCAAATCAAATCAAATCAAATCAAATCAAATCAAATCAAATCAAATCCCTCCACTGCCACAAATGTGGGAACTTTGGTTTTACATGTCTGGGACTTCTGCAGATGCCCAATAGCTAATTCAGAAAGGAACTAATCTGAGTTCCCAGACTTTTTGGCCACTAGGGGGGCGATAAAGAAAGTCAAAATCTCTGGAGATGAATTCACCGTAATATCAGTTTGCTCGTAATGGATGTCTACACTCAGGTTTCACTTGACTATACATTCTGTACATTTGGCTAACAATTTGCACTGCATAAATATCTAATCCATAGAGATTGTAGGTTCCATTTCCATCTTGCATAATAGCTCAGAGCAGAGTGGCGCAGCGGAAGCGTGCCTGGGCCCATAACCCAGAGGTCGATGGATCGAAACCATCCTCTGCTATCTCTATTGTCAAATCATGTATTCTAGTTCTCAGAACTTACTAACCACAACATCAATCTGCTATCGTTCCGATTTCATGATGTTTCCTATTGATGGCAAATACATGTAGTTTATGTCTTTATGGAGTTGTCGCCTCAAATGCCACCACTGCCAACACTGCTTTATAAATATGCCTTATACACATGTATTAGACCATGAACAAGCTATTTAAATCATGATTTACGTGATTTTGTGAAGTGAGTACTTCACAAACAATAGAAAAGTAGGATGAGTTGGAAACATGGCTTGTATTGAAAGTCATCAACAAACTATTAACTATTAAGTACTTCTTCACCGATTGTGGTATAGCGTGGCCGAGCGGTCTAAGGCGCTGCGTTCAGGTCGCAGTCTCCCCTGGAGGCGTGGGTTCGAATCCCACCGCTGCCAGTTGAGGTTTTAGGTGCCAAATTCCAGTACCGAAACTTCAACACTAGCTCACTCCACTGGCGAGTTACCACAAGAGGCATATTCTGTTAACCTGACGCTGCCAGATGAGGGCGGTATTGCGGAAACATATTCCCCAACACAACACTCATCTGGGATCTCTGACGGAGTTGAGCCCTGAGTCAGATCTGCTTCGTACCGAACCAATCAGCGTGAGCTAAAGGCGGGATGCGGATGTGACGGTATATAGACACGTCGATATGATTGGTTGTGTTTGCACGCCCACACGGTGATAGACAGACGCTCCCATCCAATCATCTACCATGTATCTTGAAAAAAAGGAACAGCCCCGTCATCGAATTTGCTTCCGCGATCCCAGATCCAAATAAGCTGTGAAACAAATTTGTGTAGCAAGGTTTTTGGATCTGGCAGCGTCAGGTTAATATTCTGTGCCTGTGGACATAATACATCCTCTGCCAAGTCTGTAGACGACCTATCATTCCTTCTGAAGAGTTTAACTCTGGGAACCTTAAACACTTTTCCTGACATCCTCCTCACTTGTTGCCTTGTTTGCTTTGCCTGCTTTGAGTTAAGAGCAAAGAGTAGGCATCAGCTGAATACAGTATTACCAGGTAGTGTGGCCGAGTGGTCTAAGGCGCTGGATTTAGGCTCCAGTCTCTCTGGAGGTGTGCGTTCAAATCCCACCACTGCCACAAATGTGCAAACTTTGGTTTCACATGTCTGGGACTTCTGCAGATGCCCAATAGCTAAGTCAGAAAGGAACTAATCTTAGTTCCCAGACTTTTTGGCCACTAGGGGGGGCGAGAAAGAAAGTCACTAATCTCTGGAGATGAATTCACCATAATATCAGTTTGCTCGTAATGGATGTCTACACTCAGGTTTCACTTGACTATACATTCTGTACATTTGGCTAACAATTTGCACTGCATAAATACCTAATTTATAGAGAGTGTAGATTCCATTTCCATCTTGTATAATAACTCAGAGCAGAGTGGCGCCGCGGAAGCGTGCTGGGCCCATAACCCAGAGGTCGATGCGGCTCAAATGCTGCACAGACTTGGCGAGCTGCAGGCACCCAGTAAGATTTCTTGAAATGTTGTTTCTAGTTCTGGGTGCCTGCCATGCAATGGCAGAAACACAGGTTGAAATCCGAAACCAATACTTAATCGTAATAATCATCAAGACACGAAACTTTGACCGCTATGGCCGGCCGCACGGTTTACCAAAGCCCCGCAATATATACATCGAAACGTGCGGCTCGGCCGGGAATGGTGTGCTTGTGCTTTTCTTTCCGTTTCGAGTTACCGTGCCGACGTAATTCGCAATAAACGACGCGAAAAATGCCCCATGCAAAGTCAATGGGGAAACGCGGGTAAAAACAGAAAATGACACGTTACTTTGGAGCCACATTACTCTGGCATACTGTTACGTAGAAACACGATTTAAAAGTCAAACAGCACACGAGGCAATCGTCTTTGTCGTGGTTCAGACGGAATTCGAATACGTTGCACGGTTTGCCCGCTATCGCAGTTCAAAGTGTGTGTGGTCTGAGCAAAAATCGCGACTTAGAGTGTCGCACGCCCAGAGAGAGAGCGGGTCAGAGTGAGAGGCCAATGTGAAAACTGTAGCGAAATTCTCCGAAGAAATCGTTCTCACGGCCAAAATATTAACTTTACACGCATGGGTTTCGGTAATTTTGTAGCCACACTCGTCCTCTTTCACCCAATGTCACAACCACAGCCCAGATTCATATGGTACGTGAACTACAGCCCTGAAAGCGACAGGTGTACCATCATAATGTGTCATGAAACGCCATGTTAACTGCCTGAATGAGTCAGCAATTTTTTCATCACAAACACAATTTCTTAACTCGCTCTTATAACCACGTTTTTTATCGTACCAATACCACGATTGCACACGGCGTACCTCAATGTCTCGGGTCACTCATGGCGAAAACAAAAATCGCATTCGACTTTTACTTTTTGCGCTATAGTCGAGGATCCAGTCACCGGAAATTTGAGAGGACCTGTGATGTCATGCTATACTTTCTTTTGGTGTTTTTTCTATTAATTTGGTCATTAAGGTCCATAGAATAAGAGGGCTGCTCTGCCGGAAACATCGCGAAAAAAAGTTATGGCCATTTTAGTATAATGAAGCCTTTATTTTTTTGCCCATTTTCGCCTATTGTAAAAAACTAGGTTTCTTTTCTTAAAGTGCTCAGTAGGTTGTGTAGGCTGTCAATAAATGATTCCCAGATACACAGAACACATATGTGAACAACACCAAGTCCAGAAATACACTCACAAAGCCTTTCCAAATGATTTATAGCCATTTTTGGTACCAAAAATTCATCCGTTTTTTGCATTTTTCCCAATACTTTCATCTTTACTTCAATAGTAATCAACTTTGCCATGGGTTATGACATCAGCCAATGTGTCATTCTTTTCATCAATTTTTATAGTCATTCCACAATTTTTTAAATTAAAATCAACCCTAAATTAAAGGAACTGTGGTGACTTTATTACCCTTATGCTCAAAATTCCCAGAGCCTTTTTTCTTCTTGAAAACACCTGTACCCCCACAAAATAAAAGTGTAACACAACAAATTCAAAACAACACAAGTATTTTTTTATTATAAAATAAACAGATGTGCACAGCTGATTCTTTGTTAGTTGAAATATCACACCTAGTGTGAAGTGAGCTGTGCTATTTATGATAGCAGGAGCACAGCTCAAAAAAGGAAATTAAACATTGTCTGAATAAAATAAAGATTATGTCTAATATCACGAAAATGAAAATGATCAGGAAAATGAAAACAACTAACTAATCAACTCACTCACTGTCACTGTCTTCGAGTGTGAGTTCAACTCGTGAACATCTTTTGGGGTCCCCAGTGCAGAGACAGGCAATGACATACTTGACACCGGCTCTTGCACAGGAGCATCCTCTGGCACACTTGCTTTTCTTGCAGTGGCAATATTTGGTGCGCTTGTATTGTGCAGGTTTTGCATCCTTCAGCATCATTGTTGCCACCAGCTTACCATTGACAAGCTCTCTGCCAAAGTTGATTGCCACAGGGTAGGTTGGCTGAGACATGTGTGCCCTCTTACATACAACCAACTGATGCAGGGCTCTGAGAAGGTGTAATTTGAAGGCATCTTCAGTAGGTGGAAGGCAACGCAGGTCTCCTTTGATGTTGCCAAAAAGATGGGCTCGCAGTGCATCCAAGTTACCACTGAAGTCACTCCTCTCATACAGTGAAGCCATGTATCGTCTAGCCGCTGTCACGACATCTTGTGTAACATCCAGACTTTCCCCAGAGTCACCGTATTGGCACAGAGGCAGAAGGTCTTTCAGATGATCAACGGCAGCTTTGTAGGCACGTCTTTTTCCTCTTCTGTAAAGATAGCCCACTGTGTCACATCCAGTCAGTATGTAGGTGCTGAGGAGTATGGATGAAAGATCGGAAGCTTCAACATCATACTTCACTGCCAGGGCATCCACAATTGCATGAGCAGGTAGGTAGATATCCATCTTCTTTACCCATAGCTCTTGTAGGCCATCCATGTGTGTGATGTAATATATGCACATCATGATCACATCTGTGTCAGTAGCCACAACTACAGCCCGTTCGTGGTGCAGATGTTCTACTGAGTATGCAATGTGGGCAAACATCCTGGTATCTGCCTCCTCATGCTTCTCACAGGACAGTTCTGGAAGCTCAACCTGACAATCTGCTGATAACAGAACAGTGCGACTAGGATCATGGAAAAGTCCACCCAGAATAAGTGTGCATCCAGCAGGAAGTGATTTGTGCTGAGCAGCCCATGCTTCTCCCATATAGTTCAACAGGTTTGCTTTATTCAGTGGATTTTGAACAAAGCCTTTCCATTCAGGTAAGGCAAGACTATCATGTGGCTTGTACTCCTTCATCTTGCTGGAGACATCATATCGATCACCAACAAAGTGGATGCAGTCACAGTTGTCTGGGATACCACTAAGGAGCTGCTTCAGGTATTTTTCTTGCAGTTCATGGAAGGTGCTGCAACCAAGATGTTGTTGACGCTGGATGAATGCCATGGCATCAACCACCATTACAACAGGCTTGTCGAATGGTGGCAATCTGTCCACTTCACACCATGAACTGCCAAGGGATGTCTTGATTGCAGCCAAGTAGTCAGCCTTATTCCCTTTTCGCATGGCATAACCTTGGTCAAGGGATGGATCTGGCTCCGTGATCCTAGTCGCACTGTTCTGTTATCAGCAGATTGCCAGGTTGAGCTTCCAGAACTTCCAGAACTGTGAGAAGCATGAGGAGGCAGATACTAGGATGTTTGCCCACATTGCATACTCAGTAGAACATCTGCACCACGAACGGGCTGTAGTTGTGGCTACTGACACAGATGTGATCATGATGTGCATATTACATCACACACATGGATGGCCTACAGGAGCTATGGGTAAAGAAGATGGATATCTACCTACCTGCTCATGCAATTGTGGATGCCCTGGCAGTGAAGAATGATGTTGAAGCTTCCGATCTTTCATCCATACTCCTCAGCACCTACATACTGACTGGATGTGACACAGTGAGCTATCTTTAGATAGAGGAAAAAGACGTGCCTACAAAGCTGCCGTAGATCACCTGAAAGACCTTCTGCCTCTGTGCCAAAATGGTGACTCTGGGGAAAGTCTGGATGTTACACAAGATGTCGGGACAGCGGCTAGATGATACATGGCTTCACTGTATGAGAGGAGTGACTTCAGTGGTAACTTGGATACACTGCGAGCCCATCTTTTTGGCAACATCAAAGGAGACATGCGTTGCCTTCCACCTACTGAAGATGCCTTCAAATTACACCTCAGAGCCCTGCATCAGTTGGTTGTATGTAAGAGGGCACACATGTCTCAGCCAACCTACCCTGTGGCAACCAACTTTGGCAGAGAGCTTGTCAATGGTAAGCTGGTGGCAACAATGATGCTGAAGGATGCAAAACCTGCACAATACAAGCGCACCAAATATTGCCACTGCAAGAAAAGCAAGTGTGCCAGAGGATGCTCCTGTGCAAGAGCCGGTGTCAAGTATGTCATTGCCTGTCTCTGCACTGGGGACCCCAAAAGATGTTCACGAGTTGAACTCACACTCGAAGACAGTGACAGTGAGTGAGTTGATTAGTTAGTCGTTTTCATTTTCCTGATAATTTTCATTTTCGTGATATTAGACATTATTTTATTCAGACAATGTTTAATTTCCTATTTTGAGCTGTGCTTCTGGAAGGAGTATAGCTCCAAGCGTCATGGGACGTTTAGCATGTATGTACGCCAATCAAGCTCAAGGATAGCAATTTCATCACTATGATCACAACAGAGACAATATATATTAGTATTCATAAATAGCACAGCTCACTTCACACTAGGTGTGATATTTCAACTAACATAAAGAATCAGCTGTGCACATCTGTTTATTTTATAATAATAAAAAAAATACTTGTGTTGTTTTGAATTTGTTGTGTTACACTTTTATTTTGTGGGGGTACAGTTGTTTTCAAGAAAAAAAAGGCTCTGGGAATTTTGAGCATTAGGGTAATTAAGTCACCACAGTTCCTTTAATTTAGGGTTGATTTTAATTTAAAAAAATGTGGAATGACTATAAAGATTGATGAAAAGAATGAGACATTGGCTGATGTCATAACCCATGGCAAAGTTGATTACTATTGAAGTAAAGATGAAAGTATTGGGAAAAATGCAAAAAACGGATGAATTTTTGGTACCAAAAATGGCTATAAATCATTTGGAAAGGCTTTGTGAGTGTATTTCTGGACTTGGTGTTGTTCACATATGTGTTCTGTGTATCTGGGAATCATTTATTGACAGCCTACACAACCTACTGAGCACTTTAAGAAAAGAAACCTAGTTTTTTACAATAGGCGAAAATGGGCAAAAAAATAAAGGCTTCATTATACTAAAATGGCCATAACTTTTTTTCGCGATGTTTCCGGCAGAGCAGCCCTCTTATTCTATGGACCTTAATGACCAAATTAATAGAAAAAAACACCAAAAAAAAGTATAGCATGACATCACAGGTTCAACCCATTTTCAAGAGCTTTTGGGCCTGTGGATCCCCGACTACTAGAGCAATTTGTATTTTTCGTATGTCTTAACAAATTCTCTCATTTTGTCAGTGTGCTGACTTTCAAGTGTTTGCATTCGCATAGACTAGCCCTGCCCCAAGCTCAGGTGAAATTGATACTTTGTTAATGATTCAAGGTCAAGTGGACCACCCCTCAAACACGCGCACACACGAACGCACATGCACACATGTGCACGCACACACACACACATTGAAAGTCAATAGAGAAAATCGGGGAAACCCGTAACTCTGTCATTTCTCAACCGTTTCAGACGCGGGGTGGCTCGCCGGAACCGGGCCGCCCCCCTGAGCGAAACCAAATGGACACACGCACACACACACACACACACACACACACACACACACACACACACACACACACACACACACACACACACACACACACACACCAACACACAAACCCTCTCTTCCTATTGGCTGGCCTTTACACAGCTCTAACTTTTGCTTGCAGCATGCTACAGTCTTGAAACTTGCTCCATGGACTTGGACCACCAATAGGAGCACGCTGTAAATGTTTAATTGCTTAAGCCCCGCCCCTCTGTCTTCCTATTGGCTGGCCTTTACACAGCTCTAACTATTGTTTACAACATGCTACAGCCTCAAACTTTGGTACATGGACGTAGACCATCAAGAGGAACAAGCTGTGATGGCTTAATTGCTTAAGCCCCGCCCCTCTGTATTCCTATTGGCTGGCCTTTAAACAACTATAACTTTTGTTTGCAACATGCTACAGTCTTGAAACTTGCTCCATGGACTTGGACCACCAATAGGAGCACGCTGTAAATGTTTAATTGCTTAAGCCCCGCCCCTCTGTCTTCCTATTGGCTGGCCTTTACACAGCTCTAACTATTGTTTACAACATGCTACAGCCTCAAACTTTGGTACATGGACGTAGACCATCAAGAGGAACAAGCTGTGATGGCTTAATTGCTTAAGCCCCGCCCCTCTGTATTCCTATTGGCTGGCCTTTAAACAGCTATAACTTTTGTTTGCAACATGCTACAGTCTTGAAACTTGCTCCATGGACTTGGACCACCAATAGGAGCACGCTGTAAATGTTTAATTGCTTAAGCCCCGCCCCTCTGTCTTCCTATTGGCTGGCCTTTACACAGCTCTAACTATTGTTTACAACATGCTACAGCCTCAAACTTTGGTACATGGACGTAGACCATCAAGAGGAACAAGCTGTAATGGCTTACTTGCTTAAGCCCCGCCCCTCTGTATTCCTATTGGCTGGCCTTTACACAGCTCTAACTATTGTTTACAACATGCTACAGCCTCAAACTTTGGTACATGGACGTAGACCATCAAGGGGAACAAGCTGTAATGGCTTAATTGCTTAAGCCCCGCCCCTCTGTATTCCTATTGGCTGGCCTTTACACAGCTATAACTTTTGTTTGCAACATGCTACAGTCTTGAAACTTGCTCCATGGACTTGGACCACCAATAGGAGCACGCTGTAAATGTTTAATTGCTTAAGCCCCGCCCCTCTGTCTTCCTATTGGCTGGCCTTTACACAGCTCTAACTATTGTTTACAACATGCTACAGCCTCAAACTTTGGTACATGGACGTAGACCATCAAGAGGAACAAGCTGTAATGGCTTAATTGCTTAAGCCCCGTCCCTCTGTATTCCTATTGGCTGGCCTTTACACAGCTATAACTTTTGTTTGCAACATGCTACAGTCTTGAAACTTGCTCCATGCACTTAGACCAAGTTGACCACCTCTCACACACGCGCACACACAAACGCACATGCACGCACATGCACACATGTGCACGCACACACACACACAATGGAGAAAATCGGGGAAACGCGTAACTCTGTCATTTCTCGACCGTTTCAGAAGCAGGGCGGCTCGCCGGAACCGGGCCGCCCCCCCCTGAACGAAACCAAATGGACCCTTACAGCTCAGACATCTTAGCATTAGCATGTTAGCATATTAGCATGTTAGCATTAGCATGTTAGCATGTTAGCATTAGCATGTTAGCATTAAAATGTTAGCATGCTAGCATGTTAGCATGTTAGTATTAGCATGTTAGCATTATAATGTTGGTGGCAACATAATGCGCAATAAACTTAGACAAAATACCCCATTGAAAGTCAATGGGGAGACCTGGCTCACATGTAACCAAATGGACCCTTCTGAGAGGCTAAATGTCATCAAATGGTGGTCCGTGGCTCAAATGCTGCACAGACTTGGCGAGCTTCAGGCACCCAGTAAAATTTCTTGAAATTTTGTTTCTAGTGTAAATTAATTAAACCTTATTGTCCCCTCTTCTCAGCCAGAGCCAAACACAATCTTATTTTTTCAAGGAATTGAAATCCAAGGGCCAAAACATTTTTGTCTAGCCCTGCCAAGTACTTTAACTACTTTATGTATGGACAGAAGAAACTGCCTGAATGAGTTCGGACATACGTTCTCTCACTGAGTCTCACTGAGTGCTGTTGGTGGCAACATAATGCGCAATGAACTAAGACAAAATACCCCTTTGAAAGTCAATGGGGAGACCTGGCTCACATGTAACCAAATGGACCCTTCTGAGAGGCTAAATGTCATCAAATGGTGGTCCGTGGCTCAAATGCTGCACAGACTTGGCAAGCTTCAGGCACCCAGTAAAATTTCTTGAAATTTTGTTTCTAGTTACTTTTACATTCTTTCGTATGCTAAGCTGTGCAATAGCGTATGTCCATAAAAGTTATTATTATTTTTTGTTCTGTTGTACAGTTCGCCTGCGCACACATCAGATCCTGACTCTCCCGAAATGCCTTCTGCTGTCCCATCTCTGTACGTATACAATTTAGGTTGTGCATAATGTAATTTTAGTTTATTTTATAATACCAATAGAGTAGTGAACATTATGTTTTTGCAATGACATCATTTTTGCTTTTAAAAATTGTTGTACCCGAAATCAGCTGGTAGCTAACATGAAAAGCAGACAGACTGCGTTGTAGGAATTGCCGATTACTTTTGAAAAACTCCTGCATATACCTTTCTTTTAATCAGCAACTTGATCACTTTTTTTTCCTAAATTATTTATTTTTGGAGCTGGACAGACTTGTTTGTGGTTGACAAATTGCTTATATGGCTGTTTATCACAGTAAAGGTAGTGTTTTAACAGCACCAAAGTCCAACTGCGAGTTGGAGTCATCTTGGACCCAGGTCTCAAAACCTATTCACGGTATTGTAATATCTTTAAACCCCAATACATCAACTCAAATGTATTACCTTGCCATACTGTGTAAATTAAATCTATCTATCTACACATTTCAGCCTAAGAAGTGCAGAAGGTGGAGGTGGGACTGAGTAGAGACAATTCCAATTTAATGACAGTGCTTGCGGAGAGAATTCCCCATCATTGTAGACGGTATGTTCTCCCTGTCCACGGTTGACGGCCGGAAGAATATCCACGCCATACCACAGCAGCTGTGGTCATCTGAGGGCCTGCGGATGCTGAGCCAAAACAAAAGCTCTGCTGTCTACATAGTGCCCGAGGTACAGTATGCTAGATGCCTTTCCCTTGAGAATGCAAAAGGTTGCCACAATAATAGAACTTGCATAACAAAATGAAGGTGTTTTGTTTGTTGTGCTCCCTCCACAGGATAAAATAACTCATCCTGAAGATGATCCAGATGAGATGTTGACTGATTATTCAGATGGCTCCCTCATCATTGAGACGGATGAGTCTGAAGGCAGCAGTGGAGATGGAAATGTAAGTCATCACACAAACTACTACTGCTGTGTTGCACGGACAATGGTTTTAGTGCACAAAGCAATGCCTGCCTATCAATCGAGCTGCATGTCACTTAAGCACAATCATTTTCATTGCCTTCATACTATTCTTTTGAGATGTAATGTGTCTTTTGGTTGATCATACAGGACGCCAGTGCCACAGATGTTATGGACCTTTCTGTGGACCGTTCTGCGGAAATGGTAATGTTTCTCAGATAAGTGATGTCCCAGTCGGTGTTAACTGCATGCCAAGCTCTGATGCTCTTTCTATCTTCATGTTAGTGGTACTGCACATGTATTGTATTGATGGCGAGGATCTGGGTGATGAGTTTGACAGCCTACCTGCAGCTGAGCAGTTGGTAAGAGTTTCACTGAATATCTACGCTATTTGTTGCAGGACATTAGATCTGCATGTCGATGTTACAGTATGATGACTTATTTGTATTGTTTCCTAATACGTGTACTTTTGAAGGACAACGTGGCCTCTGTCACGGTCCTCAGTCCAGCTGTCCATGATGTAAGCCTAATTGCGACTACAGAACAATATCTGTTTAGGACTCGACTTGTAACTATATTTTTGTAGGAAACATAGGGGTTCATAGGGGCGTGATCTGTATGGTTAAATTATTTCAGCTCATGGTGGCACTGTTTAGATATGCTATACTGAAGCATAGCCTTTTATTTTTCATATGGATTAAAATCACCGCACCGACATTTTATTTCTTTGTAATCTAAAAATGAACTACAGTATGGAAGGTTTTAAAGTTGATTTATCACTTCTAGTATAGTTTGTTAAAGAGCTTTTATTTCATTCTGTTTTCAGGAAGGTATTTTAACAGCTTGATCCACACTTCAAAGTGACAGTGCATTGTGCGGGTGCGCTGGCATGGCTGGTGGCTCCATTGATTGATGTGTTTGAAAGTGCAAGCTTCGATCCACTCCAACTACAAACAAAAAAAAAAAAAATCCAAAACTACAATAAAAGTTTCCGCTTCAATAAGGGAGTTTTTTTTTACTGTATGTAGTGGCTAATTCACACCATATACAATAAAAACTTAAAAAGCCACTTAAGGCACCGTGCAGCGAATCGTACGCAGTGGTATAGGGAATGAGGCCATTGTCCAATCAGGCAGCAACATTTGATGGTGTTTTATTTCGGCTTCTCCAGACAGACATACAGCAAAAGATGTCAAAGTTGCAAAACCATGAACCCTCCCGGTGCTCACTGACTACCTGTGTGTGCTCACTTGATTAAGTAGACTCAGCTGTGCCCCCATAATTGCCCATCACCTTCAAAATAAAAGCATTAGCTGTACCAGAAATAATGAACAAACTAATTGTAAACAAACTAATTAAGCAAAGCAAACTAAATAACACATTTATGCATTCGATAATTATATAGAAAAATACTGAATTAGCAAAAAATACTTAATAGCTCCCACAGGTATGTTTAAAGGTATAGGGTAGGGGAGAGCCGCCATGGTTGTAACGCGTCATGGTTGTAACATATGCACGTTATCTCTTGATTCCATATATGTTTAATTACTTTGTCTTAGGGACTGATCGTTATTTATCAAAGGTTGGTATGGTGCAAAAAGGGGGGGGGGGGGGGGTCATTAAACTATTTTTTTAGCCTGAGGGGGGGATATGTATATTTTTATTTTGGCTTGGGGGAGGTTGTACAACTTTATTTTGCTGAATTTTGTATTTAAAAAATGTTTAGATTATTTTGTTTTTCATAGTGTTTCACTCATATCTATCTATATAAAGTTTACCCTGTTTGGCGAGTGTACTTGGTATCTTCCATGTGTGCGCAACTGTGCATGCAAATAGAACAGATCTACAAGCTAACAACGTGTTGCTTGGTGACACGTTGTTAGCTTGTAGATACGTCTGACGTGTACACTTCAAAACAGCGCGGGACAGATTGATTCTGCGTTCATAACATTTCCAGTAGAAAAAGCGAAAAATGTTTCAAGCTATGAATCGCGATGTTTGAATTGTGGGCCAGCAGCAGCAGGCCGCTGAAAAGAGCGAGTGTTGTCGGTCAGAGAGGAGGAAGGCGAGGAGCAGCAGGTTGACAGCACCGCTGCTGAGGTTGAGGTGTCTCGGTGAAACCATAGACTGTAAAAAATATGGACAAAGCGTTCCCCGGGTCTAACATGAACGTAAAATGAAGCCTGAAATCCCTTGCACTGTAAGTCGCCATCTTTCAAGATCCGTTTGAGCCCAGTTTGACCCTTGGCTGGCCCAGACAACGAGGCGGGACTTCCCCCCTTCTTCTTCGTTGGTTTTTATTTTGACTCGAGTGGGTGGGGGATCCCGTTCATGAACTGTAACGGTAGCCACGCCCCTCAGAACATGCGCGACTTTATGGTCATTTTTTTATAAATGGGGCCATCATTTTCCAAAAAGAATATTATGACATTAGAAATGAGACTTTAAACTAGTGACTGGAAGCGAAAAGTATTCATGACCATGTTTATTAAGGTAATACAGTCTAGGTGAAGTTGGGCCCAAATACATGGACTTCTATGGGGCTATGGGTTTTTTTGAGCCCAATGATAGCGCCACAACAGGCCATTATATGAACTTTCATTTCCTTAGTGGCTTCACAAAAAATCTGTCTGACTGCCCCCCTGGGTGAAACCCAGCGCCGCATCACTGAGTCAGGAAAATGTCAGACTGAGATGATAATAACAACAATAATAATAATGTTGGGGCTGAGGTCGTGGATGATGTTACGATATAAACTTCTCACAAGTTACTGTTTGTGACTGAAGTTGCTTGTGAACAAAGCTCCTCCACATAGAAAGTAGCAAAACATCACAAGAACACCTTGAGGCCTTTATGTTGATGGTAGACTCTACCGTCTTTGGACAACGCATCGTCAACATGGTGGCAGCTGGCGAGACAGATTCTCATTCAGAATACGGTAGGGCTGGTCTAAAAGCATGCAGCTATCATGTGCATCTTTGCGCACTCGCATTGCAATGGTGGATTGTTGGTGTGTGCGTCACAGTAGCCAGGGCTGCCATGTCTCACCCTTTGAGTGTGACAGTCACGCAATTTAACCCTTTACCACGCACCACGCCACACATGCCATTTCACACGCATTATAAATAACAAATTTCTCCGCGGCGCTCATGTGTGCGTCCTCACAAACGGTAAAATAGCCGATCTGCATGCGCTGATATATGCAGTAGGAGGGTACAGTGGACCAAATCCTCAGCAGGGTCCCTGACTGTGTGACGCATGGAAATGAGTTTAGTAGCCTACTTGTGTTTTGTCCGCGGTGCCATGTACTTTTGTCTGCGTATGTGGTTGTAATAGATTAAAGAAAGAGTTATACTATTTGGTGGTGCCTGGCTGGCTAAATGAGCCGAGCAGGCAGTTGAACGTTGGGGTTGCGCAAATTGTGCTTTTCTCTGTGGAGTATGACGCTGTAGTATTACTATGGTGTTTTTTTGGGGGGGGGTCATATATATTCTTCCAGTCCCTGAGGGGGGGTCCCGAAAAATATTTGGAGGCTGGGGGGGGGATGAGGTAAAATAAAAAAAATGAAATCACATCTTTTCAACCAGTGGTCTGGGGACCACCAGTGGTCCTTGAGGGTGGTGTTCCAGGTGGTCACCATGCAGTTAAATGATGGAGTTGGTAACCAAATGGACTCTTAACTCTTGAGATCAAGTTGTTTCATTGAATGTTAAATTATTGACAAACATCTCCATTACTCAATTTACAAATCCAATCCAGAATGAATAAAGAATGACCATGATATAAATACAAATTTGAAAACCACTGCCATAGAGTGAATAAAGCAAGTAGTGTCAAAATATGAGATAGTTTCATCAGCCTTTGCTGTAGGCCTATAGGCTACAATACTGCATGGTTTGTAAAACAGACCGTATAGCGGTCTGTTTGCATAGACTGTTTCCCTATCTGGGGTAATGGGCCTCACGCCCTCCAAAGATCACAGGGGCGTGATCGAGGTCTTGACCGTTTGGAACTTTAGATTTAGTAAAAATGTTTAATTTCATCCACTGTTAATCTGCCTGTATATTTCAGATGTTCTCAATGTGATATCAGTTCAACTTGCCATATAAAATCTATTATCGTCTGTAACAGGTACAAGTACAGTAATAACATTTGTTCAAAAATGTTTCAAAAAGTTTGGAAAAAAGCGGAGGAAAAAAAGTTTCAATCTTTGAAAATAAATGCATAAATACAGTGCACTGACCAGCGTAATATAGTATGGTGAGCTGGGGAGGTACCCAATTTGTATCTCTGTTAAAAAGAGACTTATCGGATACTGGGCCCGGTTGATTGAAGGAAAAGAGAGTAAACTGAGTTGAATAATGTACGACTGTCTGCTTAACCTGTTTAACTAAAATCTGAAAAACAAAAAGTAATCTATAAATTGGGTATTTTTCTGAAAAATGTTCTTCCACTGTTCAAATAGTAAAAGCCTAAAGCTCCGTTCACATTGAAGAAGCAGAAGCTAGCTTTAGCTTCGTGGTCCCATGTTATCTCTATGCAGAACAGCTTCTGCGTTTAAAGCAGAACTTTAAAGCAGCTTTTAAAAGCTGGAGCTTTAAAAATCTGCGTGTAGCCAATCAGAGCACAGCGTGGTTTGAGGAGGCGGAGTTGAGCTCATTTTACAAAACCAAAAAGCTCTGGAAAAGCTGTCCGACCCAATTGTCCGCATTAAAAAATAAACTTTTTAAATATGGGCTATATATGAAATATGAATGGATATTTGGCAAGACCATAGCATATTTATCGATAGAAATTAAAGTTTATATGAGAAACAAGTTGTCGAAGCGGTGAAAACAGGTTGTGTTCCGTGTTCCGTCGCGAGTGTCACGTTTCTGGGGACAAGTGATCGTGCATTCACCCCCCCCCCTCCGGTTCTCATCGAAGCTATATGGATGGACTACGGAACTGAACTCTCCAGAACGCTATCCGTCGCTTGTGGACTGTGTGTGGACTAAACAGTGCACACACACACGGTTGATAAATTAGCAGATATAGATAGATAGACAAACAACTAAACAATATAGTTGTGTCGGAGTTTTCCCAAAAACCTTCCCCGAGAAGAGGGGAGGAGCAGCCCGCTGTCAGCGCGTTTCTGTGCCGTATGTTGAAGCTTTTGCACCGTCAATCATCATACCTTTAAAATAAATAATTAATAGCCTTTATCAGTTGTATGTACCCCCTCTATTTATGCAATATGTTGCCCGTGTTTTGTGATTGGTTTGCTGCGTTCTGAATTGATAAACGAATCGCATATAGATAATATTTATTTGAGGGAATCATTTCAATTGGTTTATTGCGTTCATGTATGTAGGGCAGGCCTATCGGCTGTCGATGAACCTCATAGCAAAAGTTGAAAGACAGTAGATAGCCTATATTTAAGATAGATAGAACACAATCCCCCCGTGTGTGTGTGTGTGTGATATTGAGCACCGGGGAGCCGACACGGCCCACGGGGATCACTTGCGAGCCTCTGTGTGTGTGTGTGTGTGTGTGTGTGTGTGTGTGTGTGTGAGAGAGATAGATATAATGGCCCGTGTATATATATATATATGCCATATAGCCTACCGTATATACTGGCCCTATTAACTTTTCATGTTAATGTTAAGTAAATTATATCTCTCTCTCTCTCTCTCATGCACACCCACACACACACACACACACACACACACACACGCGTCCGTTGCACTGGACTCCGTTCCGGTGATATTGATTATTAATTAAGTAATTAAAGTATGCCTAGTCTACTAGCACAATGTTTCACATCATCTGCTAATTAAAAGCAAACTTTAAATGTGCTGATGCTGTAGTGAGGGTCCGGGGGGTGGACTGGAGGAGCGGTCTCCTACTGCCACATACCGGTACCGGTAGCCAGCCGAGGAGGCCTCAGTGACAGGCTGACAGCGCCGCGATAGGGGCTCCCTACTTCGGACTGAATGTCCGGAAATCACACGTAAACATAAGCTGTTTTAATTGCTTTTACGACGTGCTGGATATATACAATTGTATGCTCTTGCTAAATCAACATTAACATTACATACAGAGCCGCCATTAAAAAAAAATCCCGGAGTGTTTCGCTCGTGGCCTAGCTGGGGGAGAGGAGAGCGGAGTGGGGGGGGGGAGACATGAGCACTGAAGACGGGGAGGATTGAGATCCGGTCCGTTCGGTTATTTACAAACAAGTTTACCAAGATTATATTATTTATTCATCGATGAATAGGTTATGATGTAACTAAATATATAATTATTTCTCCTCTACAGTCGCTATTTTACATTTTAGACTTTCAAATGCGCATCTGCTCAAACTGCCCGTCTCTCGTCTCAAAGCCAGACAGCCAGTCCAGGCAGCTTGAGTGACAGGTACCTTGTACACGCCCACTTTCTCAAAAAAAAGCTGCGTTTTCCAGAGTTTTGCTTTTGCTTTTTAAAGCAGCTTCTTCAATGTGAACGGAGCTTAAAGCCCCATTCAGACCGAAGAAGCTGCTTTAAAAAGCAGAAGCAGAAATCTAAAAGACGCAGCTTTTTTTTGAGAAAGTGGGCGTGTACAAGGTACCTGTCACTCAAGCTGCCTGGACTGGCTGTCTGGCTTTGAGACGAGAGACGGGCAGTTTGAGCAGATGCGCATTTGAAAGTCTAAAACGTAAAATAGCGACTGTAGAGGAGAAATAATGATATATTTAGTTACATCATAACCTATGTATGGATGAATAAAGAATATAATCTTGGTAAACTTGTTTGTAAATAACCGAACGGACCGGATCTCAATCCTCCCCGTCTTCAGCGCTCATGTCTCCCCCCCACACTCCGCTCTCCTCTCCCCCCTAGGCCACGAGCGAAACACTCCGGGGTTTTTTTTAAATGGCGGCTCTGTATGTAATGTTAATGTTGATTTAGCAAAAGCATACAATTGTATATATCCAGCACGTCGTAAAAGCAATTAAAACAGCTTATGTTTACGTGCGATTTCCGGACATTCAGTCCCAAGTCTCCCGTGGAAGGGAGCTCCTATCTCGGCGCTGTCTGAAATGATTCCCTCAAATAAATATATGCGATTGGTTTATCGATTCAGAACGCAGCAAACCAATCACAAAACATGGGCAACATATTGCATAAATAGAGGGGGTACATACAACTGATATAAAGGCTATTAATTTTTTTTAAAGGTATGATTCACGGTGCCCACGTTTCAACAATCAACATACAATGCAGCGACACACACACACACACACGAAAGTGGACCGACTTCTGGACCCTGTGGCCCGGCCCGCGGAGGACCCCCTAAGTTGAGACTGGGTGTCGAGGAGCGTACACCAGTGGTCAACGCCCTGTGCTCAGGGCGAGGTCCCGCGACAAGGGCAATTAATTTTAGTGCGATGAAACGTCCCGCAAATCGTCTACGAGCACAGCTCTCCTCGGCGTTGAGCGGGGGGGATGAGCGGGCTGCTCATCCCCTCTTCTCGGGGAAGGTTTTGGCGAAAACTCCGACACAACTATTGTTTAGTTGTTTGTCTATCTATCTATATCTGCTAATTTATCAACCGTGTGTGTGTGCGTGCACTGTTTAGTCCACAAACAGTCCACAAGCGACGGATAGCGTTCTGGAGAGTTCAGTTCGCTAGTCCATCCATAGCTTCGATGAGAACCGGAGGGGGGGGTGAATGCACGATGACTTGTCCCCAGAAACGTGACACTCGCGACGGCACACGGAACACAACCTGTTTTCACCGCTTCGACAACTTGTTTCTCATATAAACTTTAATTTCTATCACAAAATATGCTATGGTCTTGCCAAATATCCATTCATATTTCATATACAGCCCATATTTAAAAGGTTTATTTTTTAATGCGGACAATTGGGTCGGACAGCTTTCCAGAGGGTTTTCGGTTTTGTAAAATGAGCTCAACTCCGCCTCCTCAAACCACGCTGTGCTCTGATTGGCTACACGCAGATTTTTAAAGCTCCAGCTTTTAAAAGCTGCTTTAAAGTTAAGCTCCGGTGAGCAAAAAAAAAAGCAAAAACAAAAAAAAGCTATTGTTCCAGCTTTTAAACGCAGAAGCTGTTCAGCATAGAGATAACATGGGACCAAGAAGCAGAAGCTAGCTTCTGCTTCTTCAGTCTGAATGGGGCTTAAGGACGACCGTTGAGCCGATTCTACTCTATGGCTCCGAGACATGGACACTTTCAAAGAAACTAGAGAAACGGTTGGATGGCATACTGTACTGATAGTCGCTGTATAAAATATACTATTTATTATGAGAGTCCACCCTAGTTTGTTTCCCAATTATATTACACAAGCAGCACTTTGAGAATTATTGCACGACAAGTTGCATTGTGCACTTTAGTTAGATTTATCTTGTACATCTTTTGTATTTACTTTGGATGATTCACTTTCTAGTCCGCACACACACACACACACACACACACACACACGCATGCACGTGTGCACACTAAAATTGACTGTAACGGTCTCGTCACATAGATTGTTTCCCAACCTGGAACGCCAAAGATCACTGGGGGACGTGAGGCCTTTAGAGGTAGTAACACAAATTACGATTCACAAAGTAACAAATAACTTATTTACATGTCATACAACATGTATTATCCTGTAACTATAACTCCCACAGGTAACAGCATTGTGAAGAAAAGTAATAACATCTTTAAAAATGAAAAAAAATAACAAAATAAAGGAAACAAATTACAAAACAAACAAACACGATGCACTTCTAAAAGCGACAACTTTCATGTGCAGTCACTTTTTGGGTAATTTCACATAAGATTTGATGTAAAAAAGGCAGTGCCTTAAAGTGAATGGCACATCGAGTGGCAAAGCAACAGGCAAAGTGAGTTTAACATTATTTAATGTTTTTTAATGCAATCAGATAGGACTTTTCTGTTTGGATGTATGGGTTGTCAAGGCCAGAAAGTAGTTTTTAGCCACTCAGTAGGCATTCCTGCATATCTTCCGGGTTTGATGATGATGGCACGCGCATACCGACTATGGGTTATTTTTTTTGTCTTTTGAATAACACACCATTTAGTCTTAGTCCTATTAGCGTTCTGAAAAACCATAGTATTTTATTCTTAGTCTTAGTCAACACAATTAACACTGGCAACAAACCAGCAGAATTCAAGTTCTGTGTGACCACACCCTTTCAGTATTTTTTCAAAGGTCAGTAAAATTGTTAATTAATAGACTGGAACAGCACCATTGTCAAGTACATTTTTATTAAATAATTCCACTGCTGAGTTTATAGGAAACATCTTTACCAACATTATTAATGAATCACTGTAATAATAAAGATTATTAGTCACATGGCAGTGAAATTACTGTACTTACAATAAACTATTTAGGCATTTAGCCTAAACTTAAAACCTCCTCAACAGTGTTCCAACAATAGAAATATAAGATATAAGGCCAAAAGCAAAATAACCAAAACATTGCATGTTGCAAAACTGAATATATATATATATATATATATATATATATATATATATATATATATATATATATATATATATATATGTGTATAGTATGTAAAAATATAAGCAAGTAAAGGGTAATATTTAGTTTACCAATTTAAACCCTTTATACTTAGTTCCTCAGGGTCCTATAAAGTCTTGCAGATCTCTAAACAGACGTCACTTTGTGGAGCGTTCTGAGCTTGTATAGACTGTGTATTTTTGTTGCCAAATCTTCACTCCAGAATAGGGACAGGAGTGTTCATGTGGTTAATGCAAGTTCAATTTGTTACAAAATGTTTGTGTTTTTATAATTTTCACTACTGTTTAACCTGACAAAGCATAACTTAAAGGACCACTTCACCACTTGTCATTGTCAACCTATCTTCATGTTGGTCCTCACTAATGATCATGATAAAATAGCACAAATCTTGTTCTACTCAGTCTGTGTCTCATAGGAGGGCTGTGGGCAGTTCAGAAACCCGTCCACCAGTGACATCAACTATGGGGAATCCAAGCTAATTCCTGAAAAGTTGCAATCCGAAAATGGAAGGCATCGTTCTCACGGTAATAACAATCTCGTTTAAAATAAATTTGATAATGATGATGCCACTGGTGGCCGGGTTTCTGAACTGCCCACAGCCCTCCTATGAGACACAGAGTAGGGAAAAAAAACTATATTATCATGAACATTAGTGAGGACCAATAATGAAGATGTGAAGTGGTCCTTTACGATAAATGACTCCTCAGTTCTCACACATCCAGTGGGCTCTGTTTGCACATGGTGCATTAGTCCATCCTCCAACACTGTGCCAGTATAGTGCACAGTTCATGTCCTCATCAATACGAGGCCTGTTTGTGCCCCACAACCTGAACAGTAAACAACAAACACAATTAGGCATTTAATCACATCCACTCGCACTCAAATATACACATCCAGTATATAGTAACCCTGATAGAATGACAATAGAACAACTTAGTAAAATGTCTCACTTTGTTGTCAGTGGAGATCCATCCACCCACGTCCATTTGTCCCCAGTCCTGTTCAGACCAATCCATGATCCAAACCTATCCCCATTGGTTAATCCGTGGATGAATTCCTGATTAATTGTACATGATAGAAACATAATAAATATTCTCTAATGCATTCAGGTTTTCACTATTCATTATCCAAAGATCAACATCTTATATGTTCAACATCTTCACACGCACGCGCGCATGTGCGCGTGCGCACACACACACACACACACACACACACACACACACACACACACACACACAGTGATCCACTAACCTGTTCCTCTTGATTGTTAACGATGACCATATCTGCTCCTGTGTTCAGACACCATTGCCTATTTTCCTGCCAAGTGAACTCTCCAGTAGATTTGTAATAACAGCTGCATCCAAATTTCTTCCATCCACTGGGACACGACTTGACTAAACATCAAACAAGAGTTTTATTGATTTATTTAGTGTAATAATAATTTGATTCTAACATGTAGAGTAGATGCATTGGGATTAATTTCCTGGGCCTGGCGTCATCATGCAAGTGGGCGGGACTGCGACGCTCTATAGCAGGGACCCCCCCTGAGTCTTTACATTTATGGAAGGATGATTGTAACGTGTAACTTAATAATTTGATGGGACAAAATATTCTATATAGCCCAGGGGTCTGCAACAGGCGGCTGCGGCTCTAGAGCACACCCCTAGTGGCTCCCTGTAGCATTAAAAGTAGCAATAAATTATTTTTCATTTATGGTTTCTGTAGGAGGCCAAATGTGACAAGCATTCTTAATATTTATTCTACACATTTTTACAAAATTGGAAAACTTAACTAAACTAAAATTTGCGTCATAGCATGCAACACACTCAGTGCCGTGCCAGGTGTCTATTATAAACAAACCGGTGGGTACCGTGTGAGAGGCTGCTGCCTGCTACGCTACTTATGGCTTCTACAGGGAGAAAAATAAAGATAGCCGACGAAAAACAGAGGATTTAACAGTTCATGGACAGAGGCTTTTGCCTTCACAGCCAATGCAGATTGACAGCTATCAAACAACAAAAAAAGTAACGTTGAAAGACATTTCCAGTGAAAGCATGCTAAATTCTGCTAGTTTCGTTGCAACCCGGGAGATAATAAAGTTTGGCAAGCTGCATTATAAAGCGTACATTTTCTTTGCTGCTCCAGATAGATTTTGAATTTATTTTTGGTCGGAAATGGCTCTTTCAACATCTTGGGTTGCCGACCCCTGATATAGCCTATAGTTTAAAAGTTACATAGTGCTATGCTATGCTATTCTAAATGACACTCACACTTCCTTGACAATAATTGAAATATCAATAATAATATACACATTAATATTCCTTCAGCAAGGCATGTTATCTCTCTCAAGTCTCACCTGCTATCTTTCGTTTTAGCTGGTTTACTTCACGTTGTAATTGGTCTCTGTCCAGGGTCACGTTCTCAGAGCAGGTCTTCCATTGGTCTCTGTCTGTCTGTAACAGGTTAATGGCCGAATTATCTGCAATGGATCAAAAGTTGATGATAAACACGGTTAATATTTTTTTTAATTAGACACAGTGGTGGGCAAAGTAGGCTACTCAATTGTACTTAAGTAAAAGTATACTAGATGTACACCATTACAAGTAGAAGTCCTGTATACTAAATTTACTCAAGTAAAAGTAGGCTACAAAAGTACCGGCATCAAAATGTACTCATATTGCAGAATGTCCCATTTTCACAAGTTCAAAATCTTTTGAAAATAGCTGATCTACAAGCTCACAATGTGTCGCATCGCGACGCATTGTGAGCTTGCATATCGGCTATTTTCAAATGGCTGAAATATTATACTGTATATTAGGCATGTAACGATATATCGTAGATCGATATATATCGATATAAAATGTTGACGCTATGTATCGATTTATTAAATGCATATATCGCGATCCAAACAGCAGAGGGCGCAATAGCATTAAACTCCCATTCTTGTTCAGCGTCCATGATAGAAGAACCGCGGGGAAAGAAAGACAAAAAAGAACAGGCTGGCGTGTGGTGTTGGTTGGGCGTTAATGTGGAGTGCACACGGGCGGCAGCACACATAGAGAGAGAAAGATAAAAGAGGAGGAGAAGAGAGAGAAAAGAGGGGGAAAAGAGAGAGAAAAGAGGGGGAAAAGTGACTCAGTCATGGCCAGGAGGCGGTGTGTGTGTGTGTGTGTGCATTCAGCAACACGTAAAATTTCTACTTCTACTAAAGAAAGAGGCAGCGATGGAGCCATAAGTCCATAAATTCGGGGACATAAATTGTGCAAAATACTGTTAAACGTGACGGCAGGCATCCTCCTAGCTGTTGCTAAGCTGTGCTAAGCTAAAATATCATAAGGAACCACAACAGTCAACAACGCAGGGTTGCCACATTGACTGAGAGGGAAACAAGCAACCAGGTCTATGAAAATGTTAACAGGCCATATCAAGTCAGAAAATCCGAAAAAGTCAGAAAATAAATCTAGAATAAACAACAATATTGCTGACTTTCAAACATCATTGTCCAATGTTGTTTTAGAGCAGTGGTTCTCAAACATTTTCATGTCATGGACCACTAAAAGAAATGTACAGATAAACAAGTCCAAAGTAGTTTATAATGACTAGACGTGGCAACACTCAACAGTTCTACAAACTCACAATATGAAATATAAAAGGTATTAATAGGCTAGTCGTATTGTTAATATCCATAATTAGGCTTTAGGCCCTAAAGCCTACATTATTGAAAAGAGGGTAAGAGACTAGAGTGATTATTGTTTAAAAAAAAGATTTGAGATTTGTGGAAGAGAAATTAAAAGTTTCCTGTCATTTGGTAGTTGCTACAGTATTGAGAACAAACCGTATTGCAAAAGAAAGTACTGGATTTGTTTAAGAGAAATTGTTTTCTGCCATTTTTGTCTGGAAAATAATTTGTTTAAAATATCGTGAAAAATCGTATCGTGAACCTCATATCGTGATACGAATCGTATCGTGAGTTGAGTGAATCGTTACATGCCTACTGTATATTGAAGTGGTTAAATGTAGGCCTATGTTTTCTATAATCTCCAAAGTAATTAGTAACTAAAGTTTTTAAATACTTGTAGTGGAGTAAAAGTAAAAATGTTGACCCTGAAACGTAGCGGAGTAGAAGTAAAAGTATTGGCAATTTGAAATACTCAAGTAAAGTAGAAATACCTCACAATTGTACTTAAGTACAGTATAAGTACTATTTAACAGTTTGGGAATTTTCATTTTAGTTTAGTCTTAGTTTTTTTCTGAATATATATATTTTTTCTAATTCAGATTTTTAGAGCAATTTGCTGGTTTGTATTAGTTTATTAGTTTGAAAATGCTATTTAGTTTTAGTTAGTTTAGTTAGTTTCTTATACTTTGGGTTATTATTCGGCTGCAGGATTTAATCAGAAAAAATTGTATAGTAAAAACGTAACAAAAGGATAGCATTTAAAATGTATTCAGCTACAGATGAACCATGCACCAACCGCAGAAACTTTATAACTTTATAACTTTTTTCTAACTTGATACATTTTCTATTGTTCCTGTTAGATAAACAAATAAATTAATAGTTTCAGTTAGTTATCATTCACTTAATGAGATTTTTTTATTTAGTTCAGTTAACTAAAATGTTTTGTTTCGTTATTTCGGTAGTTTCAGTGTTTCCTGCAGGAAATAGCTTTGGCATTGTGCTGGGCACGGGGGGGGGGATAATTAATCTGATGAATTAATTAAGATCAATTTCTATTATTGCTCTTGTATTGCTATATTCAGCTATTAGTGTAGTTTTCTGTCCTACACAAACATCACATTCCCATTGTGTGTTGTGTAATGTTAAACTACTGTAATGCTATTTTTGTTGAGCAGAGCAATAGAGTTAGGTCTGAACTACACGTGTCCGCAGCAGCCTGTGTGTGTGTGTGTGCGTGCGTGTGTGTGATACTCACGGTACGTGGACACACCAATGATTCCTGCTGTTAGTAGAACACACAGCACTGTGACACACACTGCACACGCTCTGAAGCTGCTTGTCTTCACCTCAACGAGGACGGTTCTATGCCCAACTGGAGGATAGTAGTACAGTTCAAGGTTCAACAGCTTCACTATAAATGGTGCATTTATAGCACCTTTCTCCAAGGCGCTTTACATAGATTGTGCATTACATTCACCCATTCACACACACACACACACACACACACCAATGGCTCGCGGAAACCATGCAAGGCACCAATCAGCACATCAGGAGCAATTTGGGGTTCAGTGTCTTGCTCAAGGACACTTCGACACTAACTCTGGGGGAGCCCAGGTTCGAACTGGCAACCTTGTGGTTACCATCAAGCCACTCTACCCCTGAGCCACCGCCACTGCCAACACCGCCACCACCCCAGTTACAACACTTTACGCCAGGACCACGCTCCACACGTCCCAAACTCTTCTCCCTTATTCTGGCTCTAAAACTATGGAATGCACTTCCCATAGCAATCAGAATTGCAGACTCACTCCCAATATTCCGCCGTAGTCTGAAAACCCACCCCTTCAGACTCCATCTTAGCCCATAGCACTTGCCGTAACACTTGCCCTAGCCTCGACGACCTTATATGCTCAACTTATGTAACTTAAATAGCATTTTAGGTAGACATAAAGCACTCTATACTAGAAGTGTTTCCCAAACTGTGTGCCGCGGCACTTTAGTGTGCCGTTTGATATGTCCAAGTGTGCCGTCTGATTTGACCGAAAGTAACACTTTTCATAGCCTAAAAATATCGGGGCACATCGGCGTTAACGTGCTGCGTTAACGCGATAAATAA
>NC_137885.1:2323601-2328601 GCF_963924005.1 Protomyctophum bolini
AAACAAGGTAAACCATGACCCATGAGTTAGACCCACTATACAATTACACATTTCCTTCATAGAGTCTGAATGTTTTCCAAGGCATCACATCAACACAAAACAATTATGATAGCATTAGGCAACACAGATAAGTAGTATATGATGCTACACACAGCCACACCTCCCAAGGAGCTTGAAGACAGTCAATTAATGGAAGCAGCTGTGCAGTCCATGTGTGTTTGTAATGTTCAGTTTCACATTGTGGAGTCTTCTAGTGTCTATAGGGCACGGGTTGCCCCGTGACACCATACATGGTAAATGGCGGCCCGGGGGCCACATGCATCCCCCACCTTCTTAATGTGGCCCGCAGGTTAATAGCAGAATACTCCTATATTATTGATTTCAGCTAATTACTACAATTCAAATGCTATTGTCCTTTTTTAAATTAAAAGGTTACTTTTCAGGATTCCATTCAGAAATAGCAAAATAAATGAAAAATCAGGATTTCAATTAAAATATAGCAAACATAGCTGATCTACAAGCTCAAAATGCATTATCTGTTCCTCCAGATCTGCCATGTCCGCCGCGTCACGCCGTTGACCGACAAAGCATAAACTGCTGCCTGTCTGTCTGTCAGAATGCTGAAGCACTGAGAAAGCTGTTACGCCTTTTGTCTTCGTCCTTTTTTTCCCAACTTGACTACAGGAGCAGTGGTCTCAAAAACATAGAGGAAAACTTGACAGAAAAAGACTCGCCCACTATATAACGTGTGAACTGAGTGGTGCAATTCCCCCCCCCCCCCCCCCACCCCCCCCCCCCCCCCCCCTCTCTCTCTCTCTCTCTCTCTCTCTTCTCTCTCTCTCTCCTCTCTCTCTCTCTCTCTCTCTCTCATATTAGAGACACAGCACTACCCCTCCCTCTGTTTCTGGCGCCCCCTACTGGTATAAATCAGTAACATACTCAGCCTCATGTGCACACACAGGTACCTACACACCTACACAGGTACGTACACGGACATTGCTGGTTGTAGGAGTGGTTGCACCACTCAAAAATAAAGGAAAACTCTAACAGACCGAGACTTAAGAAAACATTTTTTTATTTTATTTTAACATAAAAGTACATTAAAAGTATAGCAAACATTTCGGTCCTAAGACCTTTATCAGTGCTATATATACCGGTAGTCTTTTTCTGTCAAGTTTTCCTGCCTGTCAGAATGACCTCTACTTTCAATCATTTGAGGGAAACAAAGAACACATGTGAGAAAGACATCAGAAAAGATAAGTCAAGAAGAGAAAAATGCCGGTGCGAGATCATGTTAGATGTGTGAAAAATATGTGTGAAAAGTGTGTGAAACAGTGCATCTGTAAAAGAACTGCCCTTTCTGTGGTGAAAGAAGTGCAACTCTTTTCCTTTCCAACATGCTGGAAGGCAGAGCATTCAGAAGAATTGCTTTTCTTTTACGAAGTCTCCTGAACTTGAACATATTTGTTTTGAAATCCACTAGCTAAAGAGTGCTGGGTTGCGCCCCAAAAAAAGCTGATCTACAAGCTCTCAACGTGTCGCGGTGCGACGCGTTGTGAGCTTGTAGATCTGCTATTTTCGCTATTTTTGTCCAAAAGTGCCCTCTTACGGGATTTCAGCCCCTGCCCCTCTAACACTCTCTGCATGTCCCTGGGGTATGCAGGACGCATGTTCATGACGTCTAGATATTAGATCTATAGGACATTTATTATGATATCTCTGCTGTCGGGGAGAAACCAACTCCACAATGTTCATTAAAAAAACAATTTTAAATAATGCACACTGCCTCATCAAAATTGTGATAGTGACGATAGATACATTATTTGGTAACGCTTTACAATAATATGGCCACAAATCATTAGCAGTCATTAGCATGACTCATTAAAGGGGCATTTCAAACATGTGAGATGCTCGATTCATAATTTGATTTTATCAGACATGCCCCCTCAATTACAAACACTAATTGTAATTTCAAACTCAAATTTGAATACCATGATGGATTCATCTAAAACATCCGTCCTTGGTTCAGGTGACTGAATACTGTAAAACGTCAGGGGCCATGCATTTTCTTTCTATAAATAAATAAAAAAGGTATAATTGAAAAAACACAGCCCCTCATGAACTAGAATTAGAGGGACAATTAATTGTTGTTTTTATCTTGTTTGAAGTAATAAGGATAAAATGCACCAAATATCAAAATATTGAATGAATCATTAACAGGTTAAATACTGTCTGGGGTAGACCTATGTTTGAAAGTGAAATATCCCTTTAAACATCCTGCAGTGTTCACTTTTATTCTCTCATGCCAATGAAGCCAATTGAATTGAATTGTGCACGCATGCACGAGCGCACGCATTTGTAAAATACAAATAAAACGTCTCATTCATTTAAAAATCGATGCATTGTTGCATCGATTTCATTAACACAAGTCGATTCAAATTAGAATTAGAATGAAAATATATATATATTTTCAATTGTTTTCCCCATATCATATTTTTTGCTCTGTGTGCGTGTGTAAATAATTCAAACTGTAGGATTGGTTATTGTGACGGACAGAAGTCATTCCTAATTCCCTTTGCATAGCGTACCGGAGCGCACTCGCCTATTAGTTTGCATTGCATTCAGAACGCGCCCTTAATTAAGAACCTAACTGCATCTGTGTGTGGCTCTCAGCGGTGTCCCACGACTTTAAGCAACGACGGATACGGCAACCGGAAATGGATCAGTGCTCGTCTCGATACATAAACCTGCTCTCCGTCGCAGCCCTTTTTACTACGGGAGAACCTACACTACAAGCCATGTCATAACCATGTTTATTGAAATTATAGCTGTCATACATTTACACCGATTGCTCCATCACCTCTCTTATGCTGTGTTCGTCCTGAAAACAGTCGTTGCTTAAAGTCCATATTGACTGGCTGAATGGCTGATGTTGAACTGCAGTTACTGCACTGTGGCTGCTGTGGCAGAAAAGTAACAGAAGCGCGCAAACTTTATCCCCCCCCCCCCCCCCCACCTATGAGCTTGTAGATCTGCTATTTTCTTTTAATCGTGAAAATGTGGCGCAAATTTTTGAATATATTATATATTCTTTCAGAACGAACGTTTTTTGGGGGTCCTTCGTCCTTGACATGAAAATGTTTGAGAACGACTGACAGAAAAATGTCAGGATTTAGAAGGCATTTGTAGAATCGTGAAAAATAGCAGATCTACAAGCTCGCTGAATATATTCTTTCAGAGCCAATGTTCTTTAACTCAAATCTTTGCTTTCACTGGAACAACATATTTTCAGATGGGTGTCCGCTCCGCAGCCAAATACAGATAATTCTGGGGGTCCTTGACTTCATGTCAAGGACCCCCAGAATTATCTGTATTTGGTTCCAGAAAACATAGATTTTCAGAAAACTGTCATGATTTAGAAGATATTTTGTAGAATCTAAATGGGTTAAAATGGCCAGGGTCCACTTACTGAAATTAATTAATAGTTACCGTCCGTATGCAATAAAGAGGTTTTCTTCTAAACCAGTGTTTCCCAAACCTTTTTAGCCTGTGACCCAAAAATAAAAATATGATGTCTCCCCTCCCCTCCCCAAACTATAGCCTAGTTAAAATAGCCGATCTACAAGCTCACAACATGTGGCTTCGCGCCGCATTGTGAGCTTGTAGATTGGCTATTTTCACTACTACCTAAACACTTGTTTTCTAATTTATGGAATTTCTTTGATATTCTTTCTTTTATTTTTTTCTTGACATTACTTAAACTTTTTTTTTTAATTAATTCATGAAACTTTTAGCTTTTTTGGGATTTTCTTTTTTTTTTATGTCCTGAAATAGTAATAATTAAAAACAAAATGTAGGAAACAAAACATAAAGGGACCCATAACAATGTGTCCACGACCCACAAATGGTCTAAAGTCTAAAATTCAAAAAATTAAGGAAACACAGAAAACAGACTTAAATGAGGACATTTTGATCTGTAAGGGCAAACCTTACAGTATACAGTATACAAAAATCAATTGCAATGCTTAATATAATATTCAAATAGTGAAATCTTACCTTAAATATAGTTTCAAAAGTAGGTCAACTTCATTACGCTTGCATAATGGCTGCCAAATGAACTACTTTTCTCCAGTGCATTTGGTGCAACAGATAAACCACAACTAGACCCAAGCAGAATGTATTAGTAGAGTACAGTGGAACTCATTTATTCTGATATTTGTCTCCTCAGCTCTCCAGACTGAATCACACAACACAACAGGTAAACAAAGAACACATTATTATTATTATTGTTGTTGTTGTTGTTGTTGTTGTTGTGGTTGTTGTTGTTGTTGTTGTTGTTGTTGTTGTTGTCCAATGGATCCACTGTAGTTATTATTCATTCACAATATATTGTTAATACATTTGCATTGGTTGATTAGATATTCATAAAACTTTCACTTATATATGTTTATTTTGATTTATTTTTAAATAGCTAAAATAGCCGATCTACATGCGATGCGATGTTGCGATGCGTTACAGAGACCAAAACTTACAAGCCCTAATAGATAGAAAAATAGTAGATCCACAAGCTCACGTCGTGGGCTTGTAGATCTGCTATTTTCACTGTCTTACTTTATTGCGTTGTGTGCTTGTAGATCGGATATATAGGAACAAGCAGGGAAAAAAGTTGAAATATGGAAATAAGAGGTTAACGATATATCCCAGGTGTGGTATTAACAATAATAAACACAGACATTCATAAATGAACTTCACGCATAACTGTCGATAGAACTGTCGCCTTTTCCTCTTATTGTGTAATGATATCCCAACAACTACTTCCTGTGCCTCAGTGTTCAACAGCACGTGTGACAGAGAAGAGTTCCTGTGTCAAAACAAAATATGTGTCCCCAAGAGCTTTGTGTGCGACCATGACGACGACTGTGGTGACGGCTCAGATGAGCCCAAGGAGTGTGGTGAGTGGACGCTTCTCATACTGAATGAATATGGATATGAATTCATTT